>NW_006159462.1:4116970-4137021 GCF_000334495.1 Tupaia belangeri chinensis
AATTCATCAACTTCTACCTACTCAGAAGGATCAGAACGACAGAAAAGCTAATCATACATCCCAACCCAAACTGAGCCTCAGAATCGCCCTAACAACTAATTGTAACAGGCTTCACTTTGAAATGCATGGTCCCAAACATTAGCCAATTAATGCTCACAGCCACCCTGTGTGTTAATTAGACCTCATTAGTCAAGAATTGCAGACCAGGAGAACAAAGCCAGAAGGAATCATGGCTGTACCCAAGGCTCCAAGGCAGAACAGAACTCTGGCCCTCCCCGCCAGCAGTCAGACCACAACCGGCACAGCCCACCAAGCTCCACCCTCCCCTGGTGCAGGCCCAGAGGCCAGTGCCAAGGGGCGGCTCAAGCTTTTCCTTTTCCATTAGCCACAGGTGTGTTTACCGCAGCCTAACTAGCAGCTACTATTTATTCTCTGGGATTTTCTAAAAATGTGCTCTCGCAGGCCATTGAGCCAAAGGCATTCCCAGCATCACTCTTTATTAAATTGAGCCACAGAAATGTATTGAAAATCACGAGCATTTTGAAGCATACTGAGTCCTTTATGGCTGAAATAATCTAATAGACAAGCTGTTGTTAATTTACAACCTTAATTTTCAGACACACTTCTTGAGTCAAAAGTACTTCCTGCTCTGTAATTCCTGCAGGGATACAGGTGGCCTAGGACTAAGTACACATCTACTGTACGTTAAAATGTACTTCTTACTTAAACATTTCTGAAATCTCAAGTTTATGTCTAGACTATTTTAATCAGCTAAATGTCATAATAAGCCATATGTCGGTCTTGATCGGTTACATACACCAGCCCTACTCATAAAGTATCAAAAGGTGTTTTTAAAAAGAAGTCTGTGTTTGTTTTACCAAGAAAATGGTACTTTCAGTCTATCATATCAGACATGCTGGCACGCAGAAAAGGACCTTACATAACTAGCAGGAAAAAAATGGGGTTTTCTCCCTTTTTTTCCCCCCATGTACTACTCCACCAATACTACTTTTACATGTTAGAGTTTGAGAGCAATAAACTTATATTGGTCTAAAATGTCACATGATCTCGAACTACAAAATATCAACACTTCGAGAAAGTAGGATAATGTCGAATAGACATGTTTTTGTTGCTGTTGTTCTCATTTTGACAGAGGTTCTCTGCTTTCGGTTCATTTCCATCTGAATCAGTCTACTCTTCTGAACCCCCAAATGAGCCACTAAGTCACCCAAACATGGGATGGTGGAAGGTAAGACTATTGCAGGACCAAACAGGTAACCAAGTATTTACTGAGCACCGGTGATGGATAAGGGATTGTTTAGAACCCCCAGCCGCAGTAATGAACAAGACACTCCTGGGGCCTGCTTTCACTGTGCTTATAGTTTCATTGAGGACAAAGACATTAAACAGGTAATTCCACAAATAATCAGAGAAACATATTTTCCTTAAGCCTTTGAAAACAAACTGCTGGACACTACAGAAGCTCCTATCAGAGACACAACAGATAGAAAGGTACAAAAAGGTCTCCCCAGGGAAATGATAACAGGATTTTAACTTAGAGATAAGTAGGAGTTGGTCAGATAGAGAGTGGGTATGGAGCTGGGAAACTGGGGATTGAATTGAAGATGGGAAAGACAGGGGAAGAAGAGAAGAGGGGGAAAGGAGAGACAGACAAAGAAAAGAGGTAGAGGAATGAAGGTGAGGGAAGGGAGAAAGCAGGAGAGAGAGCATAAAAGGAAAGGAGAAAAAGAGAAGGGAGAATGGAAAGAATTTAGATCTGTTAACTCTGAACTTTTGTGCAAAACTAAGCATCAGAAATGAAAGTAACTTTGTTTTCAAGTCTAATGAAACATAATTGAAAGAGCACTCATTAATCAAATTGGAAAATGCAAGCTTTCTTATCAACTCAAAGAGGGCTCTTAAACTAGGAAAAGAAAACCACACACACATACACACACACACACACACAGGATTTTAACTTAGAGATAAGTAGGAGTTGGTCAGATAGAGAGTGGGTATGGAGCTGGGAAACTGGGGATTGAATTGAAGATGGGAAAGACAGGGGAAGAAGAGAAGAGGGGGAAAGGAGAGACAGACAAAGAAAAGAGGTAGAGGAATGAAGGTGAGGGAAGGGAGAAAGCAGGAGAGAGAGCATAAAAGGAAAGGAGAAAAAGAGAAGGGAGAATGGAAAGAATTTAGATCTGTTAACTCTGAACTTTTGTGCAAAACTAAGCATCAGAAATGAAAGTAACTTTGTTTTCAAGTCTAATGAAACATAATTGAAAGAGCACTCATTAATCAAATTGGAAAATGCAAGCTTTCTTATCAACTCAAAGAGGGCTCTTAAACTAGGAAAAGAAAACCACACACACATACACACACACACACACACACACACACACACACACACACAAAATGATACTTCAAGGGAAATAAGTAAATTAGGTTTTCATGTTGGCACTTGATAAAACTTTATGAACTGCAGATTATAAATAAGAATTCTTACATGCAGACTTTTTTTGGAGATGAAAAATGGTCATAAAACTTGTCCATGCCAAGTCTGGACAGAAACACAAGGAGAATTTGTTTTCCATGATACCACACCACCACATAATTGCTCTTGGTTCCTGTAATCTGATGAGTAGGAAATACTTTTCAATGATATTATTTTTAAGTGATGATGTTTTCTCTGGGCGTCTTCTCAGTGCATGCTCTGTGTTCCCCTTTGATACTGGAGGGAAATACTGTGATGGTTCTGTGTCTCTCTGTCATGTCTATAAGCTACAGCATGGTCAGTTTATCACCATTCTACCATTGAGTCAGGGAAGCCTCTGTTTTTAGTCTATCTAGGGACTGGGATATTTGGGGTGCTGTTCATCAACATTTTCTTGCTCTTCTTATTCCACAAAGATGATATAATTACACATTTCAGCCCCTGGAAATGAGGCTTGGCTATATGACCTGCTTTGGTTTTTTCCCCCCAGTTACAAGTCACCAGAAGTGATATAAATCCATTTCAGGCAGACAGCAGATGATGGTGCAAGATTCACCTCTCTGTATTTCTCTATTGCGGAGATCTTATAAATACTTACCAAGATGGAGCTCTGTCATCCTCAGTGATTGCTGAGTACCCTCCTGGCCTGTACTATACAAGCTGCATAAGAAACCATACACTCCACTAAACCATTGAGATTGAAGGGTTGTTTATAATTGCACTATAACCTGATCCATCCTAGCTCCATACAAATTGATGTCGGATTCCTCCTTTTCATTTTTGCCATGCCACCATCTCTTGTGCCATGCTCACACTCCAAACATCAGTTATCTGCCTATATATATATACACCAGGAAGCCAAGGAAAGACGGAATGTATATTCACTGAGACTCGGAAATGGTCGCTTCCCAAATAGCTATATAGAAAAGAGTAAATCAACAGTAACTGCAACTCTTCTGCTCTGGACTCTGTCCAGGTTGTGATAGGGAGCAGACTGATCTATATTATGGCACCTTCACCCCAAAGCAATACAGAAGAGTGACTGAAAGTACACACTGCAGAACCATCCTGTATGGACTCAATTCCCGATTCTCCTGCTAATCGTCTATAAGCTTGGGCACGTAATTTATGCTCGCTCTACCTCAATGTTATCATCTAAAAACTGGGAGTTCTTGAAGGTATCTGTTTCATGCATTCATTTTTTTGTTTTTTAATTGTTGCTATAGGGTGCTTGCACTTGCAGGAGAGGAAGAGAGACAGAGGAAATGAGAAAGCACCCCCCCACCACCACCACCACCACTACCATCAGGTGGGATGGCCATGCTGCAATCCCTTCTCCTCCATTCTCCTCTCAGGATTTTGGGCACACACACACAGATACCTGGTGAGTTTTTCAAGCCATCAGGGCTGAGATGCAAACCACGCAGCTGAACTTGTGAGATCCAGCCATCTTAACCTCTATGCCATCTGGCTCTTTCATCAATTTATTGAAGGAATCAAATGAGACCTTGCAGGTAAACCAGGAATGGTCCCTAGAAAGCACTCAATAGTTTTATCTATCTTTATAGTAATGTGAAAAGTCCTGCAACAACTCTCCTGTCACTTCTAGTCCTTGCCACTATATAGACTGTTAAATGGTTCACATATCTCTTTTCGAAGCCAGTAGAGTCTCACACAATCTTCAACTCAGTGTGCCTGAAAACCATGCTGCTCCCTCCCAAATCTTCCCCAACTGCTTTTGCCCAAAATTCCAGAATAAGTTAACTCTGCTACAACCATGACTGCCTATCCCCAACATACTACCTACCATCTAAGGAATACTACTCAGGTGTCTGCTTAAGGATGGGCTGCACTGGGACAAAAGGTAAGAACAAGAAGAACCTGTGAGCCCATCCACAGTAATGGCTGCACAATAATACAGCTGTATGTGGAGGCCCAGGTTTGAATCCTGGGCTAACCTAAATAAGTGATGTACCCATGGCCTTGACTGGTTATAAGGCTGAGGGGAGTATCACGGTGTGACAAGATCCTGTTAAACGTAACTCCCTCTCCTCTAAATAAATAAATAAATAAATTTAGGGAGGAAGAGAAGAAGGGAAAGGAGAAGAAGAAGAAACATCTATGGAGATAAGCATGAACATGCAGATAAGAAGTTTTGAGAGGCAGCCACACTCTTTGAAGGAACTAGGTAGGTAAAAAGAATGTATCGTGATCTTTCCAACTATTTGAAACTAAAAAAAAAAAAAATTAATTTCTGATCAGTGTTCAATACAAAATTTGTATTTTTTTTTTCCTGAGTGTCTACCATGCTTAGATTGTTCATAAGGCAAACCTATTATATGAGGGTTTCCATAAGCCTTTTTCTCTTGAGGAGCTTCTTTTGAGTGTTTTCCACTCATCCTAAAACCATAAATTTTCTTAGGGCTTCTCATTTTATATATAGATCTATTTCTTAGTCTGATTAGGCTACTATAACAAATATCAGACGGGGTGGCTCAACCAATAAACTGTTATTTATCACAGTTCTGGAGGTTGGAAAGTCCAAAGTCAAGGTGCTGACCAATATGGTACCTGGTGTGAAACTCTCTGGCTTGCAGATGTCCACCTTTTCACTGTGTTCTCACATGGTAGAGAGAAATCACTCTTTCTCTTCTTATGAAGCCACTAATCCCATCACAGGGCCCTGTGCTCCAGACATAATCTAACACAGATTACCTCTCAAAGAGCCTATCTCTAAACACAATCACATTGAGGACTAGGGCTTCAACATCTGAATTTTGGAGACACAAACATTCATTCCATAATGTATGAAGAGAGAAAACCTAAATTGTGGGCTAATTCTGACCTTCAAGATACTGGAACTCTATTTGGTTATAAGTAATCTATTTTACTAATTTCTTCAATGAGTACTTACCAAGTATCAACTATGCAAAAGACACTGTTCTAGAAACCAAAGGGAAATACTAAGAATGACCCATACACATGGTCTTTGCATTAGAAAGGCTTCACAGTTCAATTGAAAATCAGAGAAAATTACAGAAGAAAAGCTAAAAACTCAAAAATATTTATTAATCCAAAGGAAGTCTAGGTAACAAAAGCAGGGAAATAAGTCTTATGGAGGTGTGGTGAGTATTGTGAGGAATCGGAACAGCATGGTAGATGAGTGCTCAAGTTTCAGAATCAGATGGAAATGAGCTGACATCCTGACTCTACAATTTCCTATGATCTCAAGAAAATTAATTAGCCATTCAAAACCTGTTTCTCTGCCTGTAAAATGGGGCTAGGAAAATTATCTGCCTCATAGAGTTGTAATGATAATAATAATACCTGTAAAGCACTTAGCACAGTGACTAGCCTGGAGTAATCTCTTGATAACCATTAATTAACAAAAAAGTGTGGGTGGAGAAATCATTTTCAATTGAGATCTGGGAAGGATGGGAATTGTTCCCATAGGATGGCAGGATTTTATCTGACTGTTAAATCCTGGGGTTGTGGGAGAAATTCAGTGGGCTGTGAGAGTAGGATTGGTTTGGTTCGGATTTATGGTACAATTAGGAAGGCACGGAAACATAGACTAGAAAAGTAGATTGAGTTTAAATCCTGGGTGTTCATAAAAACTAATCCAGGCTGGCTCTGTGGCCTACTGGGTAAAGAAGGTAGATCTCAGATGACCGACTGTGTGGTTCAAATCCAGTCCTGGTGACTTGAAAAACACAATGGGCATGTGCGCCCCAAATCCCAACAGGATGAGGAAATGGAGGAGAAGGGGTTATGGTATAATCACACCCCAATCAGAGGGTGACTTCTTCCTCTCCTTTTCTCCTTGTGTCTCTCTCTGGTGAGTGCCTTCTGGCAAAAAATTGTTAAAAATTTAATTAATTTTTTTTTTTTAAGTTAAGCCAAGTTTGGATTTTGTGCCACATTTTGTCTTACTCAGTAAACTTGAGCACCTTGTCTTCAGTTTTTATGAAAAATGGTTTAACTCAAGGTATATTTTTCAGATAAACCCAGAAGCAATCATGAAAAAAAAAAAAATCTGTTTTTCCATCACCTTGTTCAGAAGCAAATCCCAGTTTGATTTTATATTCAGAAGCTTGTTCTACCCTAACGTAAAAAAGACATAATGGGACTCAAGTGGTACATAAAACTATTTCAAAAGAATTTAAAAAAAAAAAAAAGCACAATGAAGCCTCTTCTTAACCCCTAAGGCATCAAAAGCAAATGATTTATTGGATCTCCGTTTTTCTTCTGTGAAGATAAAACCATTTATGAAAGAGTTAATATTAATATCGTGCTAACTTAATCAAATAAGTCATTCTAAGTTAGTGAAACTTCTGAACTTGTCAATATGTTTAAAGTAATCTTTATGCGTTCTAGAACAATACAAATAGATTAACAAAGCATTCAGAAGGTAGAATAGCAGAGAGGGCAATTGTCGATACTAGAGACAGCATAGAAGGGCCTGGATAATGAGAGGAGGTGAGAAAAAGGGATCAGGGAAGGAAAAAAACACTAAACAGACGCAAAAATGAAGTTATCTGTTGATGATAATACATGTTATCTTTGACTTGATTGATAGACACTGTATTCATGTTGAGAAAACTATTGTGTATGTTGTAAAGATGTACTGTGATTAAATCTAATTTTAAAAAGTAAAAAACAAAACAAATAAATAAACAAAGCATTTGCCAGTCAAGCATTATAATAAATCATTGGTAATTGTACCTTAATGAGTTCTATGTAAATGTATCTTGCTAAAGTGGCTTAAAAAAATGAATGTGACAGTTCTTTGCCACTTTAAATACAATTATCATCCAGTATTTGACACAAAAATGAATGAGACAAACTCCCTGCCCTCTGGTAGTTCACAGTTTAAATAAATGAGCTTCAGAATGCTATGATAGATGTAAAACTCAAGTCTTATCAGCGCACTTAAGAGACTCTGTTGGTTCTTTATCTACTTTGTTTCATTAACCCTTTTTTTTTTTTTTGAGAGGTTTTTCGCTGTAGGGTGTGTGCGCTCGCCAGACAGACAGAGAGAGACATAGAGATAGAAAGCAAGAAATCACCCCCCAGGGGAGATGGTCACGCCGCAATCCCTTCTCCTCCATTCTCCTCTCGGGATCTTGGGCACGCACGCACACGTGCCCGGCGTGAGTTCTAAGCCACCGGGTCCGGGACGCGAACCGTGGTCAACTACGTGGGAATCCAGCAACATAGCCATTACGTTAACTACCGGTTCCCAACCCTATTTTTGAGGATAGCAGAAGGTAATGCTACAATTTGATCTAAAATTTAATTCCACTTCCATCAACTCCAAATGAGTGGATTCCAAACATATACAATCTCAAGGCATGTAATATGTTACACTCATCTTCTACTAAAAATCTCACCAACAGAAAGCCTATGGCTGTGAATTCCTTTCTTTGCCCTTTTCTTACTTGAAGTCTCAACTTTGAAATCTTTGGTGGAAAGTAACTCTGTGTACATGTCACTAGGTTGAAAGTTTCTTGACAATGAGGATTGTAGCATTAGTCCTTGATTTATGAGATCCTAGAACAAATTAATGGAAGGAAAGAGAAAGGGGCCAGCAGGTAGTGTGGTGGTTAAGGCACTGACTCCAACATGGTGGTTCAAGTCCCGGACCTGGTGGCTTGAAAATCACAGTGGGCGCATGTGTGCGTGTGCCCACAATTCCTGGAAAATGGAGGAAAAGGGATTGTGGTGTGGCTACCCCTTTTCCACTGTGAGCGATTTCTCACTTTCTCTTTCTCTCTCACCATCTTTGTCTCTCTCCAGCAAGCAAATGTACCCAATGGCAAAACCCTAAAAAAAAAAAAAAAAAAAGAAAAAATAGAAAAGAAAAAGAAAAAGAAGAAATGAATGAATGAATGAGTGAGTGAGTGATTAGGTGGAAAAGGTTTTATCCAGAAAGCAACCATTAAGTTTAGGAAATGTCATCAAAAAGAACAATCATAACCATAATAGTAATTATTGAGTGCTTGCCATGTGTTCCGTTTTCTCCTAAGCACTTTATTTGTGTTAATTTATTTAAACTTCATTGTACAGAGAAATACCTTTTGCAAGCAAGAAAAATGAACACAGAGAGGTTACACAATGTAGGGAGCTTAAATTGAATTTAAGAGTTTGTTATTTTAGTGCAAGGCCCGACAAAGACTCTAGGAAGCCTACACCTAAATTTGTATCCCAGTTTTCCTCCTGGAGAGAAAAGCCGTACATTATTCAGACACCCAATGTGGCCTGTGATACCCCCTCTCCCAAAAAGTTAAGATACTTTATATGTTTCAGGCTCAACTTAGAAATTAATGTTTCGAAAGAAATAGTCACTATACTAAACTGACTATAAATCTGACAGCAATGATGTAAAGTAAGGGTTTCCCATACTTCAACTCAATTTCCTCCAGGTTTTCTCTAACAAATAAATGAAAAAGCAAAAAGGCCCTTGGAGAAACTAGTTTCACCAAACTTCTCTTCCTATCCCATCAGATATTTCCACAGGGCAAAAGAAAAACTAATAACAAAATCAGGACAGTGCTCCAGTGACCAGCTGTTTACCAAACCCATAGCATGTTCTCAGGTCTCCTTCATTTTGGTAGTGCCAGATACCTTACCACCCTCCTTGAAGTCGCTCCCTCATCACTCTCCTAGCTCTACTCCTGTCTCTGATTATTCTTTTGTCTCCTGTGTTGGCTCCTAAATGAAAGGTGATGTCCAAATCTCAGATTTTAACCTTTTGTTCTTTCTTTATCACAAGGTTTGTCAAACTTTCAACATTTACCATGAACACAATATTATGCCAGCCATTCAAGAGATCTTCAGAAAGACTTCTCACCCAGTATCATCACTTCAGAATGAACGATTCAACAAGAAGCATCCAGTCTTCAAAGACCTTTCATGACCTTTCTCTGGAGAGTTGGTGACATACGTTCTACTGGACACTTAACATTTTTGAGGGGTATCCTATTTCCACCTCAAATTCAACACAATGAACTTGACTGAAAATCTTCCTCATTTTGTCTTCTAGTTTCATCAGTAGTGAAACGGTAGTTTCAACTACTGTTGTTGAGATTGTTGGTGCTTAAAATCTAGAAACCGTAGGCTGGGGACCGGCAGATGACGTGATGGTTACATCACCGGTCTGTCATGTAGTTGGCCATGGCTGGAATTCAGGACCCAGAGGCTTAAAACACACTGGGCATGTGTGCATGCATGCCCAAGATCCTGATCCTGAGAGAGAATGGAGGAGAAGGGATGGTGGCATGGCCATCCCTACTGAGGGGTGATTCTTGCTTTCTGTCTCTCTGTTTCTGTCTTGCCCAAAGTCACACCACCGATCTGTGATAGCAAAGTTCTAGAAATAAAGGCTATATTCCTGGTCCAGGTTGCAGTATTCAATGCTGGGCTCCCATTGGCTGTGAATTAGTATATTCCAAACATATACGATCTCTCTTACTTGGAAGACAGAAACATGACTCTTACTTTTTCTTTTCAGAATTATTTTATTTAACTTTTTAATTAGTTAACTAATTAATTTATGTATTTTAATTTGACCGGAGAAGGGAGGAGAGAAAGAGAAAGTAAGAACTTGAGCTGCAAGGTCTGGGATTCGAATCATGGTAAGCCATGTGGGAGTCTAGCACCTTTAACCACCAAGCCACCTGCTGATCCCTCACTCTTACTTCTTTGCAGCCTCCTATAAGAGGGGACTTTTAAAAAATGTGTGGAGGGGCCAGCAGTTAGCGTAATGGCTATATCGCTGGACTTCCATGTAGTCGACCATAGTTTGAGTCCCAGACCCAGTGGCTTAAACTCACACTGGGCATGTGTGCATATGTGCCCAAGATCCCAGGAGGAGAAAGGAGAAGAAGAGATTGCATCATGGCCATCCCCCCACAGGGGGTGATCTTTCTGTCTCTCTGTCTCTCTCTGTCTTTCTGGCGAGTGCACGTGCCCTATAGCAAAAAAAACTCTCAAAAAAAAATAATAATAATAATAAATAAATAATTAAAAAATATGTGGAACATGGAATTTAAGTATGAGCTTATTATGATGCAAAACATTTTGAAATTCATGCTTTTTTTTCATAATACTCATTTCCCATGGTCTTTTTGAAGAGACCATGCATAATACATATTACACTGTGTTATAAATTTACGATATCCTCAAAAAGACAATAAATCAAAATACTATGGAAAGAGAAGAGAGATCAGGAATGGAAAAAAGGAAGAGAACAAAGAATATCCAGTTAACCCAGGAAAGCTAAGAAATCTGCATGGATCCTTGGATGCCCAGGACCCAAGCCCAATGCCCATGCCGCACTCTCCCAACAAGAGGACAGAGAGCCAGAATCTGGATCACACCTGGAGACCACAGGAACATCATGTCCCAGCCTCCACGCTGCTGCCTGCCTCGACCCAGCACTGAGGGACTTTCCCAAACCTCCAGCTTGCTGTGTGGTTGGTGACTCAAAACTGTTCCTGTTGTCCGAAGTATCATTTGTAAAGTGCTTTCTTGGAAGAGAAAATGTTTGGGACAGCTAGAAGGGGAGCTCCCTGTGCTGGAGCCACAAGGAGCCTTGTTGTGTGCTGTGTGAGAACACAGGCTTCTTTTTTCCCTCTCTTCCCCTCTGCTGTGTTTATTTAAAGCTCCCACCACCTCTGAGAGAGTGCCTGCCCAGGACTTCAGGCAGGGCCCTCAGAACCACCAGGGAGTGAGCCCAGCACTTACTGCAGGGACCGCAGCAGTCATGGGCACAGGCCTTGGGCCAGGAATCAGGGAGTCCAGCCAGGACAGTGGGAGGCATTGGGAAAGAGTTATTATTGTGTCTTTGGCAATCCTATAATTATTGTGTTTGCTGTTATGATTTCTGTCTAGATTGCCATTTCTCTCCGTAAATCTGTTCCTACTTGTGTTTTCTACTGAGAGACCTTTAAATATGTATATATTAGATACCCAGGCTGCTGGACTGACTTCTCCAAGAACCTTAAGAGAGATGAGTATTGTTTCCCTGTGGTGGGCCTCTGAAGGAAGCATAGACCCTTGTATGGAATATTTGCATTTAGCAGCAAAACACAGACCTCAGAGGGGCTACCTGTCCCCACACCCTGCTGCTTTTGCTCATCCAGCACCACCCTGTGGATTTATTACCACTGACAAACTACAGGAAAAGGAGGTATCTACAGGCACTTGAATCCTCCTGCTTGGCTTTCTGCAAGCTAGCTTCTGCTCAGTCAAGAAACAAAGGGCCAGCAGGTGGCATGATGGTTAAGGTGTTGGATCCCTCATGGCCAACTCCATGTTTCAAGACCCAGTGCCTTGAAAAAGATGCCAGACTCATGTGCCTGCATGTGCAAAATCCCAAGAGAAGAACAGAGAAGAGATTGTGGTGTGGCCATACTCCCTTGGGGGTTCCGGGGGGGACTTTTCACTTTCCCTCTCTCTCTGTATGTCAATCTCTGGTGACTGTATGCACTCTATAGCAAAAAAAAAAAAAAAAAAAAAAAAACAAACTAAAAACAAAACAAAAAAGAAAAAAGAAAGAGAGAGAAAGAAAGATAGAGAGAGAGAGAAAGAGAGAGAGAAAAAAAAAGAAAGAAAAAGAAATGAGAAGGGGCAGACTCTGTAGCACAGCGTGGAGACAAGCTGGATCCCACCTGGTGACCATGGTTCAAATCATGAGCCTGGTTGGCACATCAGGCACATGCCCAGGATCCAATAGACTGGAGAGCTGGAGAGCTATAGGAAGGAGATCATAGCATAGCCAGACCCTGGGGAGGGTGCTCTTCTCTCTCTCTGTTTCTACCTCCCTCTCAGATTCATGCTCGTACTCTACCATGAATAAAGAAAAAAAGGAAAGAAAAGAAAAAATTAGAAGGGGGGAAAGGATGGGGCTCAGAAACTACACTCCCTGCAAGTTACGAAAATGGTCTTAATAATCATTATAGTGAACTCATCAGAGTAAGAAGAGAAAAATATAATTATATTTAGATCTACAAAAATGATACGATTCCAGAGTGGTGAGCAGATATTCAATTATAACCAGGCTCTGCCTCAGCTTTTATGTTAATTTAGAGCAAAATTCTATTTTTCAGTTCTTATTTTACCAGCAGCAGCTGGTGAAACATGGGTATTTATAAAAAGGAGGCCCTCCTTAAAGATAATTTATTAGGTATTTGTAAACTTAGCACCAATTTTTCCTGTTAAGACTAATCATGCAGTAATGCATATTATAATACATAGTCTTTACATTTTTGAAGTTGAATTCTTTCCTTAAAGTCTTAAGATCAATATTCCTGGGTCAAATGGTAAGAACATTTTACTAGTTCTTGATTATATGTCTCTCTGTGTGTGTATGTGTATCATACATTAGATATAAGGGTGTATATGTGAAGAGCACATACACTCTTATATGTAATGTCTATAAGAGAGCACATACACCCTATAGCAAAAATAAATACATCACTTACTTTAAAAATATGGGTATGTGTATATATATATATATATAATGATATATATTATATGTGTGTGTGTATACACACACACTCTTTTTTGATACACACACACAGAGTCACATGTCACATAACATTTTGGTCACATTGGACTACATATGTAACAGCAGTCCCTTAAGATTATAATAGATTTGAAAACTTCCTAGTGCTAGTTACATTGCAGGCCTCGTAATGGTCAGTCATAACGCAATTCATTACTCATGTGTTTGTGGTTAGGCTAGTGTGACCTAGCCAGTTGTATAAAAGTATAGCACACAGTTATGAAAAAGTACGTAATACTTGCTAATAAGTGACTATGTTGCAGGCTTATGCATTTACTATACTAAGCTTTTCATTGTTCTTTTATAGTGTACTCTTTCCACTTACTAAAAAAATAATTTACTCTGAAACTATGCCTTGTTAGGCTCATGGGAGCCTCACTCATTTCATGTTTGCATCTCTCAATTGCGTCATTTTCTCTTGTGCTTGATTTAATCTTGTGTCATTTTGCTCATCATGACCCCTAAGCATACACTTCCAACATACAGACCCCACTGCCTAGGTGTGTAGTAGGCTATAGCATCCAGGCTTATGTAAGTATATTTCGTGACATTCATACAAAAACGAATTGCCTAACTATGCATTTCTCAGAACATAGCCTGTCGTCAATGACACTGACTCTAGAATACAATCTCACACAGCTTTTTGAAAGAGTTGTACCAAATGGAAATACCATCAGTAGAGTATGCATTTATCTATTTATTTTTTTAGTTGCCAGAGAGTGGATGCACTGCCCAGCGGGATGTGGTCATGCCACAATCTCTTCTGCCCTTCTCCATCCTATTGAGATTGGGCACATGCACACACATGCACCCAGCATGTTTTCCAAGTCACTGAGCCCAGGATTTGAACCATGGTTGATCGTGTGGGATTTGGCTCCCTACACTCAGTGATGAACTGCTGTGCTTCAGGCTTCTCCCTCCCCCCAGAATATGCACTTATTAATTTCTCTGGAATGTCACCACTGGCGTTAAATAGTATGTCAAGGTGCAATATACTATTTTATAATCTGATGGAAACATAACTCCCACTCTAAGTGTTCTTCTTTCTCAGACTTGTCTTTGGTCATATGCTTCACTATTTTTCCTGATAAATTTTTTGGAAAAGGTTGGTGGTTTCCCAGAATCTTGTAGTTATTTTTATTAGAATGGTAGACCTATAACTTAAAATCACAAATCCACAGATTAGCTTTAAAAATAATAGACATATTGAAACACTCTGTGTTCCCATTATTTAAATGCTACATTCAATTATTATACCGATTTTTTTGTTGTTGTTTTTGGAGAGGTTTTCACTATAGGGTGCGTGCGCTCGCCAGACAGACAGAGAGAGACATAGAGACAGAAAGTGAGAAATCACCTCCCAGGGGGGATGGCCACGCCACAATCCCTTCTCCTCCATTCTCCTCTCGGGATCTTGGGCATGCACGCACATGCGCCCGGCATGAGTTTTAAGACACCAGGTCCAGGATGCGAACCGCAGTTGACTACGTGGGAGTCCAGCAACATAGCCATTATGCTAACTGCTGGTTCCCATCTACTGATTTTTTTCATA
Source organism: Tupaia belangeri chinensis (assembly GCF_000334495.1). NCBI lineage: Eukaryota > Metazoa > Chordata > Mammalia > Scandentia > Tupaiidae > Tupaia > Tupaia belangeri. Next base: position 4,131,587 of record NW_006159462.1, read on the forward strand.
CCACTCCCCTTGTCATGTCTGCAGCCATGTTGACAATGTTAAGTCTATGACAGAAAAAGTCCAGGATCTCTAATACACAAGCTTCTCCTCTCCCTCCTGTGATCCCATAAGACATTTCCGTTGCTGCTAAACATAGCAATGTGGAGCTATGACCGAAATACAGAGAGAAAGAGGTGCATAGAGAGGAGGAAGAAAAAGAAAGGAATGTTTATTTTAAGGAGTTGGCTCACACAATTGTGAGAGCTAGCAAGTCTAAGATCCGAGGTGGGTCAGTAGGCTAGAATTCAGGGAAGAGCTGAGTTACAGTCTTTAGTCTGAAAATCACAGAGCAGGCTAGAAGGCTAGAAATTCAGACAAGTTCCTACGCAACTTTGAAATAGAATTCCATCTTAAGGAAACCTCAGTCTGCTCTTAAGGCCTTCAACTGATCAGAAGATGCCCACCTTCATTTCAGAGAGTACCCTACTTAGCTCAAACTCTTGTAATAATTGTATATGCTAATCACATCTAGAATAATGCAGCAACCTCTAGACTGATGCCCATCTAAACAACTGAACACTAGAACTTAGCCAAGCTGACACATAAAATTAATGGTACAGATCCAAGCAGTAACCTTTTAAAAAGGAATTTAAAGATATCATACTGTAATAAAATCATTATGTTTACATAGAAGCAGATCTTTTTTCTAAGTTTTATTTATTTGTTTTTTGTTTTTGTTTCTTTGTGTTTTTGTGTTTTTTGGGTTTTTGTTGTTGTTGTTGTTGTTTTATTATAGGGCATGTGCTCTCACCAATAAAGAGACAGAGAGAGGGAAAAATTAGAAAACAACCTCCAGAAAGGATGGCCATGCCATACTACCTTCATCTCCATTCTTCTCTCAGGATTCTGGGCATGCGTGTATATACCCCAAATGTGAATTTCAGTCAGCTGGGTCCAGAACTCAAACCAATGAGTTGGCTGTGTAGGATCCAGTGCCTTAATCTCTATGCCATCTGCTGGCTCTATTTATTTCTTTTATGAGATTAAGAGATGGGAATAGAGAGAAAGACATGCATTGCCAAAGCATCTCATGTTGCACTCTTCAACCCCAAGCCAGCCAGGATCATGGGTTCACATACATGCTCAGTATAGATGGTTGACTAAGGGACGATCTACCATATAGCTCTAGCATGGCTTGAGCACTGAATTACCACTGTACTAACAAACCATCCCTAGATCTGTTTGAGTCACAAGTTCTTATAAGCACCATATCCTCAGTTTTCTTATCCGTAAGATAGGGATGATGTCATATGTCTGCAAGTTTGTGGTATAAATTGAAGGAGAGCATGTTAGTAGAGCTCACAGCACAATGCCAGGCAAGTGAGAGCAGCAGTTCTTTTTCTCTCCTCTCAAAGGGCAGTGCCCTCTTTATAAGACGGGCGGGTGGCCTCCTTCCCCCCCCCCCGCCCCGCCATAGGACATTCCTTAGAGATTATGCCCTGGATTTTCCAGCCACTTAGTATTGGTGGCCCATTTAGGCTACAGAGCTACTTCATTATTATGTGAGGAATTACAATAATTATAGAGCAGAAAATCTATTCATAGGTAAAAAAATTACAGAAACAGTAAAATCAATGAGATCTTTCATTTGACCAGCTTTTTAAAAAAATAAAATAAAATAAAATAAAGCAGGTCTTCAAGTCTTCAAGTCCAAGTCTACCCTGTTTTACCCACTATTTTTTTTTTTTTTTGGCTTCTTACAGTTTTATTATAGCATGAGGATGCAAATCAGAGCCAGTCCAGAAAGAGACACAGAGGGTGAGATTTTGGAGGGTCTCTAGTGCAAAGCTCTGTCATCTACTTCTCATCCATATTAATTTGCTAGTGCTACCACAACACAGAACTACAGACTGGGAGGCTTAAACAACAGAGATTACCTTCTCACAGTTCTGGAGGCCAGAAGTCCAAAACAGAAGTGTTGTTAGGGTTGGTTTCCTCAGAGGCCTCGCTCCTTGGTTGTAAATGTCCATCACCTTCCTGTGTCTTCACATGGTCCCCTCTCCATGGATGTCTATGTCCTGCTCTCCTTTTATTATTAAAGGATGTGTCAGATTGTATTAGAGCCCCATGGTTATGACTTCACTTAACTTAATTATCTCTTTAAAGACAATTTACATGCACTATCTCCAAATATGGTCACACTTTGAGGTATTGGGTGTTAAGATTCTAACCTCTGAATTGGCGGTGGGACACAATTCAGGCCATAACCACCTAACTCACTACCCACTTCCACCCCAACCACCTTTATACAGAGATAGACACATGCAAACCAGCAAGGCTCTGTTCTCATTTCTGGTTCTTAAAGTGACCTAACCATGCCTATATTGTTACCTACTGACACCGCAAGAAATAATAAAAGATTTGAACCATATGATACACAGGCACACACACACACACACGACACACGCACTTTGTGATCAGTATTCTACATCACAGACTTCACAATGTAGGTTGCAGACTTCGACCATGGAACTGAGCCATAAAGGAATTGAATTGGTGACTTTGTTAGCAGGATTTGCTAACCAATCACAAATGGAAAGGGAGCATATTGCAAAATAATCAGAACAGGTCAGGGTATTCCTCTTAGCCCACTTATCTGGGAACAACAACCATATTGCAGTTTACTAGAAATAACCGATACCTAAATTAAATGATACAGAGGGCATGAACTATATCAATAATGTGCATGCATTTTAGATGAAAGAACCATAAGCATTTAATTATCACGAAAGGCAAGACGAAAAGCATCCAAAGCCTATGCTAACAAAGAGGTAGATATCACTTTGCATTTTGAACAGGTTTCTAAATCAAAAAGGGCAATAAATCATGTTACTTATCATTTAAAAATAACTAGGATTTAAGAAATGAAATTAGACAAGTGATTAATGCATCAACTTCAGCCAGAGTTCCTTTGATAGTTGGAAGAAAATAAAAGCCAGCCAAGAAATAAACATTTCAAATTCAGGTGCTTTGCAATCTGTGCTCCAAATGTTTTCCCTGAGCCTGTGAAGAGGTGGCTTGCTCTGCATACACAGCAGCCAGATTGCTGGCTTGAGTCGGTTAGCGTCAAAATAAGAGCATTGCACAAAGAGAAGCTGCAGTCACATTTTTCTCAAGTGGAAAGTCCACTTGAGAGAAATGGTCTAACCAGGCCAAGGGGCAAGGACAGGGCAACATGTGGACTAGAGAAGGGACCTCAGGGTGCTATCGAGAAATGTTTGGGCTTTATTCTCTTTGCAATTTCCATTAATACTGAGAATCTGAAGATGGGGTACAGTGTTCTGTATTAAAAGTGAAAGATGCCTATGATAGAGTAAGAAAAAAAATGTGGGTGACAGGACAATGTGTATAAAGAAAGAGGAAGAAAAGTGTGTGTTGGCTTAAAGAACACAGTTCTTTAGGAGAACTGGAGACAGTTCAAATCCTGCCTCTGCTACTTATCCATAAAATGGCTGCATGACCTTGGGCACTTGGACTCTCTATGCCTCAGTTTTTCCATCTACAAAATGGAAATAATATTAAATAGTACCTACTTTTTCTTTTCTTTTCTTTTCTTTTTCTTTTTTTCTTTTCTTCTTTTTTTTTTTTTTTTTTTTTAAGGATTTTCGCTTTATGGCGCGGTTGCTTTCAAGGGCGCGTGCGCTTGCCAAACAGACAGAGAGAGACATAGAGACAGAAAGCGAGAAATCACCCTCCAGGGGGGATGGTCACACTGCAATCCCTTCTCCTCCATTCTCCTCTCGGGATCTTGGGCACGCACGCACACGCACCCGGCGTGAGTTCTAAGCCACCAGGTCTGGGACACAAAGCACAGTCGACTACGTGGGAGTCCAGCGACATAGCCATTACGCTAACTGCTGGTTCCCCATAGTACCTACTTTGCAAGACTATTATGAAGATTGAGTTAACATATGTAAAATGAGAATCATGACTCTGTAGAATTATATAATGTTATGGAAACATAACTGCTCTAATGATAGTAGGATTCCTTATTTTGTAAAGCAACCCTTCTCCCCACAAGACTTTTTAATATCAATGCACACAAGGGATCTTTAAAATGTTCAAAAATTTGTATGTTGAAAGAAAAACTATTCATGAATTTCAAAAATTTATGTACCAAAATCAACTCATATTTTAATTATATTTTTCTACAAACTGAAGCACCCTCACAAATTCTAGGGCCAGGAAATATGAAAGAAAACAACATCACCTCAGATACAAAATGCAAAGGCTACCAAACAAATCAGTAAACAAAATAAATAATATTTTAGTATAATAATTTTAAAATCATAGTAATACGACCCAGCAGGTGGCATGGAGGTTAAGGCAGCTGGATCTCACGTGGCCAACTGTGTGGTTCAAATCTCAGACTCGGTAGCTTGAAAAAGAGGCTGAGTGGATGGGCATTCATACCCTAAATCCCAAGAGAGAAATGGAGGAGAAGGAATTGTAGTGTGGCCATCCCCTATGGGGGGCGATTTCTGGCTCTCTCCCTAGAGTGCATAAATGTGCATAAATGCCCTATAGCAAAACTGGAAAAAATAATCAAAAATCAAAGTAATGAAAAAAAGACCCGTGATGAACAAAACATAAAAATTTTAAATAAAGACAAAATTTGTATTGCTGATCTTTTCTTTTGCCTCAAATTTCAATCTGGCTTGGCATGGAGTATATTTATTTATATCTTAGTAAAATACTTGGAAGGTTATATCCCAAAGTTTTATTTCTGGAGTGAGAGATTACATTGGAATTCATTTTCTGTTTTACATTTCTATAATTTTTGAACTTTTTAAACATAAGAATATACATAAAATAAATGAGGATTCTTAAAGTCTAATTTCTTAATGAAACTCTGAAGGAAAAACACAACACTAAAGTAGTTCCAAGCAGTTGATTGATTAAAAAAAAAGGGGGGGAGCGGAGAATCAGGCTGCACCACCCATGGAGAAGTCAATGGCAAACAAACTTCTATGGTTGCAGAGTTTTTACTTTGTTTTATAAATCTACAAAAACGAAATAGATCATATAAGAAATAAGAATAAATTTCACTTAGCCCTCTGGACCTAAGTACAACTTAGCAGAAACCCCTCCGGCAGCACCTCTCCAGGTTCTAACCAGTCACTTAGTAGGTTGAGTGAAGAGCCATCCATGTCCTGTTTTCTAGAGAAACCCAGGCCCTGGGCCCACTGTCTTTCCCATTTCTCTGGTAGCTGAAAGCTCCTTGAGAGCCCTTATCTGTGAGCTGTTGGCAAAAGCTGGGATGAACATAAGTCTCCTATTCCAAAGGCCTTGTAATTAATCCATCCATACACCAGTTTCTAGACATTTTTGGAGGGGAGTTACTTATTTAATTTTATTATTATTATTATTATTATTATTCAATTTGACCAGAAAGA
>NW_006159462.1:4137046-4154043 GCF_000334495.1 Tupaia belangeri chinensis
AGAGTGATAAAACAAACCACCAGCTCTGAGACTTGAACCACAGTTAGTCATGTGAGAGTCCAGTACCTTAACCACCACACCGGTTACCAGCCTCACTGCTAGACTTTTAAACTGTTCCTTAACCTCTCTGATTCTGTTCCATCATGTGTACATGGGAAATAATAACAATCACTTGATAGCATAATTGTGAAGATCAAATGGGAGAATATATGGTCAGCCCTCCATAAACCTTCCCTTCCTCTTGGGTCAAATGTTAAAACTTTCCTATTAAAATGATTTCTTGCTAGGGCTAGCCTCATATCCTTATGGGTAAGGGAACCAGATCCCATATGATTAACTTCATGTGTGAATCCCAACACTACAGTTTGAAAAACACACTGAGCATTTGTGTGCACCCAAAATCCCAAAAGGAGGGAGAAACGGAGTAGAGGGAATTGCAGTGTGACCATGTCCCATTCACGGGGTGCTTTCTCCCCACCTCACTTTCTCTGTCTCTGTCTGACAAGTGCATGTCCCCTCTAACAAGTAAAAAATAATAATAATAATACTAAAAGGAGGAGTTTTTAGCTGTTACACTATTAGAAGGAAGAAGTAACATGTCAATATTGAGCAGCAAATGTTCAGAAAGTGATCAAGATTTTACTTTGGAGAAAGGAATGTAGCTTCTCATTTGCAGAAGATTTTCTCCTCCTAATCACAACTCCTTTGAACAAATGTAAAGACACTTGTGGGACACAGATATGGTTTATTATCTGTGGATGAGGATGTGTATAGTATTCTCCACTAGGTGGACTGAGGTGTACATCATGCTTGGTAAAGTCTCTTTACAGACTAAATGATGCATAGCAATTGAATGTATGAACAATAATAATAAGAAAGAAAGAAAGAAATAGTACCAAAAAATTCTTTGATATTCAGTGAACACAACTGGTGACCTTAGAAGGTGACCTAGAGTCTTCTGAGAATGGAAGGTAGGAGGTGTTTAATAATTTGCTATGTTTAATCCCTGGAGCAGATCAATAGATTGTAGATAGTCAGAAATTGACAGTGACTTTTTTTTTTTAAATCTTTTTGTACTATTTCCAATGAACAGAGGAACGTCACTTTCCTAATATAGGTTAACCTTCAAAAAAAATTTTATATATCAAAATACTAGAAAAAATGGGGATGGTACCATGGACAATAAAACTTTGTAAGTGTCTTTCAAAAATCCCTATGTACCTTGACACACTGAAAACAATCTAAGGGCCATGAACCCGTAAAGCTCCCCAAACATGTGTTGCCTATTTCTGCTCAATATTTTTACTACACCTTTTTAGGATATACATTTTTATTTTAATAATATTCATGAAGCTTTCCATCAGTGATATTAAAGTGAAAATTAAAGTGAGGGGTTAGACCGTGACACAGTGATAAAATGCAATGTTCTAGAAAGCAATTCCACATTGGAAAATTCCTAGGTCAAACTAAAAGACCTCTCTGAGTATGACAAGCACATGTGTGCGTAAGATCCCAGGCTGTTGTAGGCTGAGGGTGGACTACATCATTGGGAACCTGTTGGGTGGACTCTTTCATGAAAAAAAGAAATGAACTTTTAAAAATGATTTATAATCCTCTATCAATATAGTCTCTGCTGACATTTGAACAATAAAATAAAAATCAATGCTTCCCTAGGACCAGCAGGTGACATAGTGGTTAAGGCCCTGAACTCCCATGTAATCAACTGCGGTTCGTGTCCCAGACCTGGTGGCTTTAAACTCATGCTAGGCGTGCGTGTGTGTGTGTGTGTGTGTGTGTGTGTGTGTATGCCCAAAATCCTGAGAGGAAAAGAGATTGTGGTTTGGCCAGTCCCCCAGGGGGTGATTTCTCACTTTTTGCCTCTCTCTGTCTTTCCAGGAAGTACGTGCACCTTATAACCAAAATCATAACAACAAACAAACAAACAAACAAAAACAATGCTACCCATGATTAGAATATTAAATAATAAAAAGGTATAAAAGGAAAAATAGGAGTTTACAGTTAACTGCATTCCAAACTCATCTCAAAATTTTTACTTCATAGGTTTTTTTGAGAGCTTTGCCAGCAAAATTCCAATATATATACTAGCTTCTGTATATCTTGTAAAATTACACATAAAACTTTATACTAATCACAAAGTTACCCATGTTAGCCATGTTACCTATGCTATGGGCTCCTCCTAAAATTCACATCAGGAAGTCTTGACCTTCAGTACCTTAGCATGTGACCATCTTTGGAATTAAGGCCTTTAAAGAGGTAATTAATTGTTTTTAAGTTTATGTTTACTTTTATTTACTTATTCATTCTGAGAATGAGAGAGAGATAGAGAGGCTCCAACAATCTTCACATTGCAATCCAATCACAGCCTCAGCCAACCTGAGATCATGGGCACACATGCATCTGGCGTGTTCAGGGAAGTCTCTGGATACAAACTTGGAACCTTCCCTGGTGGATCAGCTTTACCACTGCACCACTGTCTGGCTCCTGGCTACCACATTCTGGTAGTCTTTTACCTTACTTTTCTTGCTGGTGAGAATTCCTTTTCTATTTTAACTGTAGGGAGCAAGGACATGCATGGCGCATATGGGGGGCCTTGGGAACCAAACCTTTCCACATGGGTCTAGGTGCGTACTGCTGTGCCACTATCAGTTCCTGAGGCAGTTACATTTCAGTGAGTCATTAAAGTGGGCCCTAATGTAATCTAAAAGCTGTACTTATTCCAGGAGGAGATCAGGACACACAAAGAGACTCTTGGGTGCTCATGTACAGAGGACAACATGTGAAGAGTTAGCAAGAAGGTGGCCCTCTGCAGGCCAAGGAGAGAGGCTTCCAGCAAAACCAGGCCTGCCAGCACCTTGATCTTAGACTTTCAGCCTCCAGATCGGTGAGAAAATAAGTTTCTGTTATTTAAGCCATGTCCTCTTCTGTGTTATTTTGTTATAGCAGCCCTAACAAACTAATATAACCTATTAGTACATGTTTGTGATATATACAAGTCAGTACTGATGAATATGCCTCACTTTGACACACAAAATATTACAATTTCTTTTTTTTGGGGGGGCGGAGAGGTTTTCACTATGGGGCGCATGCGCTCACCAGAAAGACAGAGAGAGAGGCGTAGAGACAGAAAGCGAGAAATCACCCCCCAGGGGGGATGGTCACACCGCAATCCCTTCTCCTCCATTCTCCTCTCAGGATCTTGGGCATGCACGCACACGCGCCCGGCGTGAGTTTTAAGCCACCGGGTCCGGGATGCGAACCACGGTCGACTACGTGGGAGTCCAGCGACATAGCCATTACACTAACTGCTGGTTCCCAACAATTTCTTTTATCTCTGTCCTAATAATTGACATTTACTTTGACTCCACATTTTTAACTAATTTAAACAATACTGCAAGGAACATTCTTACACTGATACCTTGGTATTTATCTGTAAAGTGAATTCAGAGAATCTGCCATTTTCTGTCCCTGAATAAGTCTCTGTCTTCTTAAATTCCCTGTGTTTTCCTCACAGGCTCTATTTCACCTACTGGTCCTCCATCCACCTCAGGGGAACAATGACCACAGAGTCCACAGCCACTACCGCCATCGCCAAGGAGTTGGTTTCTGCTGACAAAATTGAAGATATTCCTGCTCCTTCAACCTCTGCAGATAAAATGGAGAGTCTGAATGTGGATAGTGAAGCTAAGAAATTCTTGGGCTTAGGACAGGAACATCTGGTGATGGTATACATTCCAGCAGCTGTCAATGCATTCCAAGAAGCAGCTAGTCTTTTAGGTAGGAAGTATGGAGAAATAGCTAATAAATGTGGGGAAGGCTTCTTTTTTATGGGAAATCACTTCTAGAATTGGCAAGAATGGAAAATGGTGTACTGGGAAATGTCTTAGAAGGTGTGCATGTGGAAGAGGAAGGAGACAAAACAGAAGATGAATCTCTGGTAGGAAATAATGATAACATAAATGAGTAATCAAGGGAAGAGTTGAGAGAACAGGTTTATGAAGAAAAAAAAAAAAAAAAGCAGCAGCCAAAAAAAAAAAAAACAGAAGACAAGTGTCTGGAAAAGCCCAAAACTGAAAAAGAGCAAGAGAGTATAATGGAAAAGGATAGAACAGAAGATATGGACATAAGTGAGTCTACAGAGGAGCTACAGGAAGAAGTTGAATTGACTCCAGATCAGTTGACTGGAACCTCTGAAGAGGCAGAAGGAACAGCAGCAGCAAGACTGAATGAAGCTTTTGGGAAGGCAGAACAAGAAGCACCATATGCTGAGGAAGGAAAGTCATTTTCTGAAGCTGACATCCAGGAAAAAGAGGAAAAGAGGTGGTCAAGAAAAGCAGGGAGAGGTCATTGTGAGCATAGAGGAGAAGCCAAAAGAAACTGCAGAAGAGCAGCCTGTTGTGACTCTAGAAAAGCAGGGTACTGCAGTGGAGTCAGAAGTAGAGCCAGTAGAAGCAACAGTTAAGCCAGTGAATGTGGGTGGGAATGAGCCAAAGAACAGGTAGCTACCTCTGATAATGAGCCAGGAAAGGCTGTTCTGGAGCAGCTGGTGGGAAAAGAAGTGCTTCCGGCTGAAGATTCACCAGAGGTGACAATAGAAGCTTTGTCTACAGAGGTGTTGGTTGCAGAGGCTGGATCAAAAGTCTCTGAAAAGCCTGGGCAGATTACAGTTCTTCCTAAGGATGGTACATCAGTGCACTTTCAGCTGCAGAAGATCAGACTCCTATCAAACCACAGACTTCTGCAGAGATTCTGTCAGAAACAAAAGATGGCTCAGGAGTAGAGGAGTTAGGGAAGACCTGCTTTCTAGTCAGGAGGAAACTAAGCTGCCTGTAGAAGAGTCTAAGGTAGCCCAGGTCGCTACTGAGAAATCACCTGAAGACAAAGTTGAGATAGCTGCTAATGAAGAGACACAAGAGAGAGAAGAACGGACAAAAGAGGGTGAACAAATCGAAGGTTCAGAAGAAGAGGATAAAGAAAATTACAAAGCTGAAGAAACAATAAACAATTCGATTCCTGAAAACAAATCTCTTTAAGAAAATGAAGAGGAGGAGATTGGGAACCTAGAGCTTGCCTGGGACATGCTGGATTTAGCAAAGATCAATTTTAAAAGGCAGAAAACCAAAGAAGCCCAGCTTTATGCTGCACAGGCACCCCTTAAACTTGGAGAAGTTAGTGTTGTATCTGAGAATTATATTCAAGCTGTGGAAGAAGTCCAGGCTTGCCTAAGCTTGCAAGAGCAGTACCTAGATGCCCATACCTTCTCCTTGCAGAGACCCACTATCAGCTGGGCTTGGCCTATGGCTACAACTCTCAGTATGATGAGGCAGTGGCACAGTTCAGCAAACCTATTGAAGTCATTGAGAAGAGAATGCTAAACTAAATGAACAGATGAAAGAAGCTGAAGGATCAACTACTGAATATGAGAAAGAAATTGAGGAGCTGAAAGAGCTTCTACCTGAGATTAGAGAAAAGATAGAAGATGCAAAGGAGTCCCAGTGTAGTGGGAATGTAGCTAAATTCGCTCTGAAATCTAACCTGGTGGAGAGCTCTACCTCAGGTTTAACCTCCAGTGGAGGATGGTCTTCAGTCTCCATGATTGTCAGTAGAAAGTTGACAGATGGTGCTTCCCCATCAAATTATGTGACTGATAGTTCCCACCAGAACTATCAGAAAAAAGAGGAAACCAGAGGAAGAAAGCCCCCAGAAAGATGATGCAAAGAAAGCCAAACACAAGCCAGAGGTAAATGGAGGCAGTGGGAATGCTGTCCGCAGTGGGAATGCTGTCCGCAGTGGGAATGCTGTCCGCAGTGGGAATGCTGTCCGCAGTGGGAATGCTGTCCGCAGTGGGAATGCTGTCCGCAGTGGGAATGCTGTCCGCAGTGGGAATGCTGTCCCCAGTGGAAACAAAGTTTCAGAAAACATGGAGGAGGCTGAGAGTCAGGCTGAAAGCCAGGCAGCAGTAGAGGGGACAGTGGAGGCTGGAGCTACAGCTGAGAACACTGCATGTTAAGAGAGGGAGCAGAGCCTTCCTCCCAAAGGAAAGCATTTTTGTATATAATGTATTTTTTCACTTTTGGAGGATTCATTTTCTATAACTTCAATAAAGATTGTAAACAAAAATAAATAAATAAAGTGAATTCAGAGAAATCTTAGAGCTGAAAAAATTTAATGAAGAAAATAAAAAGCACAAGAGCTTTAACAACAGACTTAATCAAGCAGAAGAAAGAATTTCTGAACTTGAAGACAGGTCTTCGAGTCGGAAAAGAAAAAAGAAAACTGAGAAAGAATGGAGAAAGTCTATGAGACCTACAGGACACAATTAAGCAAATAAATATTCACATTATGGGAATTCCAGAAGAGGCAGAAAAAGGCAATAGAAAAACTCTTTCTGGAACAATAGCTGAAAACATCTCAAGTCTTGGAAAAGATACATTCAACCAGATTAGGGGAGCTTAAAGGGCCCTGAATAGACTGAACCCAAAACGATCCTTTCTGCAGCTCCTTGGAGTCCAGCTATCTAAAGCCCAAAACAGAATTTTAAAAACACCAATAGACAAGCATAAAGTCACACATAAAGGAACCTCCATTAGACTAAAAACAGATTTCTCAACAGATTTACAGGCTAGAAGAGAATATATTCAAAGTACTGGGACAAAAATTATCAGCCAACTATGCTATATCAAACAAAGCTATCCTTCATATATGAAGGAGAAATAAAGTTCTTTTCAGAAAAACAAAAACTGAGGGTCTATTTTCACTGAATCATCTTTACAAGAAATATTTAAGGATTCTACATCTGGAAGCAAAAAAATAACTACTATCAAGAAGGTGTGTTAAAGTATATTATATTTTTTAAAAATATATTATAAAAGTATAAAAACTGGTAAGGCAAACTCACAAACAAGAAAAAGAAAGGAATAAAACCTTAACACTGTATATAATCACCAAACCACAAAGATAAATAATAAGAGGGAAATGAAACTAGAAATATACAAAAACAACTATGAAACAATTAATGAAATGATTGGAGTAAGATCTACCTATCAATAATATCCCCAAATGTAAATAAAATCAATTCCCAAATTAGAAGATATATCAGAAAAGTCATGACAAATTTTTCTATGTTTTTCTGTGCAAAAATACATCATGACTTTTCTAACAACCTAACAGACTGGCTGAATGGATTTTTTAAAAGACTTGGGCTAACAGGTGGCATAGTGGTTAAGGTGTTGGGCCTTAACCAACATGGCCGACTGTGGTTTGAATCCCAGACCCAGTGGCTTGAAACTCATACTGGGCATGAGTGTGCAAAAAATCCCAAGAGGAGAATAGGGGAAAAGAGATTGTGGCATGGCCATCTCCCCAGGAGGTGATCTCTTGCTTTCTGTCTCTCTGTTTCTCTTTGTATCTACTGCAAGTGCACATACCCTATAGCAAAAAACTCTCAAAACAAACAAACAAAAAAGATCCAATTATATACTTCCTATAAGAAATTCATTTCATCAGTAAAGATAAATATAAACTGAAAATGTAGCAATGGAAAAAGATACTCCATGCAAATGGAAAGCAAAAGTGAGGAGGAATAGCTATACTTATATCAGATAAACTAGACTTTAAGTCAAAACCTTTAAAAATACAAAAAAGTCATTATATAATGATAAAGGAATCAATTCAGCCACAGGTAAATATATATGCATCCAATACCAGAGTACCCAAATATATAAAGCAAATAGTGCCCAATCTATAGGAAGATATAAACTCCAATACATTAATAATTGAGGACTTCACAACCCCACTCTCAGCATTAGACAAATAATTTAGGCATAAAATCAACAAATAAATATCAGATTTAAAATGCTGTATGCCAAATGGACCTAACAGACATTTGCAGAACGTTTCTCTAACAGCTGCAGAACACATCCTTATGAGCAGTTGAAACAGTCTTTAGATAGACCACATGACAGGCCAAGAAACAAGTTCTCAACAAAATTTTAAAAATCAAAATCTTATCAAATACCCTTTCTGACCACAATGAAATGAAACTATAAATCAGTAACAAGAGGAACTTTGACATGATTCACCCTGTTGTGAGCTGACCTGCTCATGTCTTCAACTGACCGACCAACTGTTCGAGGACTGTACCTGGAAACTCCCAAAGTATTATTTGGGCTGTTTAACCTCAGAGCATCTAGAAGAAACTTAAGACATTTAGATGTTCACTCTCAAAGAAAAGGAAAAAAGTTGTTTCTTATGTATATCCGCAAAGGAGAAAAGGACCGTGCCCATTTTCAATAATTTACGTGTTGAATAATATCCTAGGTTTTGTGTATTCAGTCATTTCATTTTCACAATCACCTTAGGGGCTGTTATTACCAACCTCATTTCATAGGTAAAGACACTCAAAGAGCCCAAGTGACCCAACCAAGGTCACACAGATAGAGATCTCAGGCAGGCACTCAATGGCAACATCACATCCAACATAAATGTGGATGAGTGCCTATTGGGAGTCTCCCAAGAACCACAAAAGCACTTCAAAATCCAGTGATTACAAGGAATAACGTTTAATGGGTTGCTTACATTATAGATTAAAACTAGGAACACTACCATTTTCCACCCATATTGTACATAGTGAAGTATTTTGCTGGTACAATATTGAAGTATTTTAGCTTGTAATTGGCCTTTTGAAATACATGCATATGTGTTTATTAAATATTTTATATATTTATCTTGCTCTCTAGCATAATACACACAATTCTACACAATAAATAATAATAATCATATACGTTTATTGACCTTTTGTATTATCTTTTATTGAGATGCTCCGTGTTATAGACTGAATGTTTGTTTGTCCCTTCCCCTCCAAAATTTGTATGTTGAACCCCTAACCTTCCAGTGTGGCTGCATTTAGAGACTGAAATTCTAGGAAAATAATTAAATGAGGCCATAAGTGTAGCCTAATCCAATAAGATTAGTGATTTTCTAGGAAGAGGCATTAGAAAATCTCTCTCTCTCTCTTTGTCTCTCTCTCTCTCTCTCTCTTTCTCTGTCTCTCTCTCTCCACACACAAACTATGTGAGCACACAACCAGATGGCAGCTTTCTAGAAGTCAAGAGAAGAGGCTTCAGAAAGAAACGACCTTGCTAATACTTAAATCCTGAACTTCCAGCCTCCAGAATACAAGAAATCAATTTCTGTTGTGTGAGCAACGGAATCTGTTATTTGTTAATGGCAGCCTTAGCAGAGTAATATACACTGCTTACATCTTTCACTCGCATTTCTATCCAGTTAGTCTTTTTCTTATCGTATGAGTTCCCCTCATCCAGTGATAACATAATTGACAGGGATAGATGTGCTGATCGAAGGTCCCTGGTTGGGAAATGACAGCATGTAGTATTGGCTTCTCCTTGGGCCTCCCAACCAGGAGCTTAGCTAGATGCAGTAGAGGACTGCTGCAACCTCTGAAGGTGACAGGGTCAATCTGGCAGAACTTGTGTTAAAACTGAGAAGCTAAATAGTCTAGACTTAAGAAGGTATGTATAATTCTAGCCCTCAACATCAGCCCAGTTGTAGAATTCCACAATCTTTCCCGAAGACTTAGAATAAGCCCCAAAGCACCTTCTCTTGATTTTAGATTCTTTTACATCTCTCTCTCTATTAAAGAAAAATAGGGAGGGTATTAGTTATTTCTTACCTTTGTTCATTTCTACATCAAGTCCTTGGTACTGAAATGTTCTTTTTCAAATTTAAATCCAAAATTGTAATTTAATGCAGAGCAATTATAAGTAACAGATGCTGGAAGGTTTGCACTTTTTACTTCCACCAAAAATATACACATTGGATCCAAATTTCTGGATATGATATCCAAACTAAGTTAGGGGCTGAAAATGAGAGACTGCTAAATTTAAGTCCATGTGTATTAGCTTTAGAACTTGAAAATATGGGAAAATTGGAAGACCAGTCACATAGAAACTGCAATGTATTTGACAGACAACCCCATTTGATTGGCAAATTAGACTCCAAAGATAATGTAATAAAGAATCATGATAGAAGCACAAACCTCACTCAGATTGCAGTGTCATGGGCTCAAAACCCAAACCTAGAATCAGATCCCATATGGTAAACAGCAGTTCTAATCCTGGCCCCAATAGCTTGGAAAAACCTATCAGGTATGTGTGTGTATATGCCCAAAATCTTGATGGAAAAGGATTGGGGTGGCACCAGCAGTTAGCGTAATGGCTATGTCGCTGGACTCCCATGTAATCAACCATGGCTTGAGTCCCAGACCCAGTGGCTTAAACTCATGATGGGCATGTGTGCGTGTGCGCCCAAATCCCCAGGAGGAGGATGGAGAAGAAGGGATTGCGGTGTGGCCATCCCCCTTGGAGGGTGATTTCTTGCGAGCACATGAACCCTATAACAAAAACTCTAAAAAAAAAAAAAAAAAGGAAAGAAAGAAAGAAAGAAAGAAAAAGAAAAGAAAAAGGATTGGAGCATGACTGTGCCCCAATGAGGGGTGCTTTTTCTCTCTCTGGCAAGTATGTGTACCTTCTGACAATAAACAAACCAAAATCAAAAATTCTAGGCCTATAACTTGAGTAACTGTACAAGGAGTCTTCAGAATATTTACGTAAAATGCATATTATAAAAAAGCTATATATGTATTCCAAAAATTGTACCTAAATACATTTACACTTTAATTCTACTTTTCCACAGGTGTTTGAAGTCCCTTTTTGTGTTCTTTTCCAGGGTAATTTAACTTCTAGAACTCAGGTTCTCCAGTTATAAAATAAAGATGATGTTGGGACCAGCAGATGGCCTAATGATTATGTCACCAAACTCCTATGTTGTCCACCACAGCTGGAGTCCTGGGTCCAGGGGCTTAAAACTACCCAAGCGCATGTGCATGTGTGCCCAAAATCCTGAGAAGAGAATGAAGAAGAAAGGATCGTGGCATTGCCATCCCCCGTAGGGGATGATTGCCCTCTTTCTGTCTCTCTGTCTCTCCACTGAGTGCACATTCTCTATAGTGAAAATCTCTAAAAAAAAAAAAAAAAAAAAGAACAGTGTTGCCTACATTACTGAGGAAGACTCTCAAGAAACTTGCTGTCTAATTAAGGATGTCCCAAGAGTACATATGAAACAATTCGTGAATCAATGCAGATACAGTCAGAGAACAGCTGGGCTAGAGCCACTCAGGAATCTGCACGTCCATATTCCTTAGCCTCTCCCCTGGCCTTGCTCTCATGTGGCACCTCCAGAGCCTCCCCACATGGCTTGAGCTTCTCATAACATGGTGGTCCCAGAAAAAGATCATGTCCTCATGACAACAGAGCACCAAGAAACTGAAAGAAGAAATTGCCTGGCCAGGTAAGGTCTATATCTGGAAGTGTCAGTGTCACATGTGCCATATTCTATCGGCATATCCTAAGTACTACTCAATGGGATTCATGGGAGTGGAAAAATAGTCTCCATCTTCTCATGAGCAAGTGGCAAGTTCCCATTCTAGAAAAGCATGTAGGATGAAGATATTACTGCAGCCAACTTAGGAAAATACAATCTGCTACAGTTTGTTGTTATTGTCATTCTTGATGCTGTAGTCATCATTCTCAAAATTCTCTTGTAGCCAAAGTAATGCAATGGGATGCAGAAAACTCCTCAAACCCTAAATCCCACTGCCGCGGTGTATGATGGCTAAATGGCAGTGAGAATAAGATGTTCTCAAGATTAGGATTCTCCTGTGGGCCTCTTGCTCCTACCCAAATCTCTTCATTAGCTGATGGAGCTCTTAGATGCAAATTAGATAAGGTGCCTTTTCCTCCAGCAGAATTTGGGAGAGCAGTACAAGCGCCTCACCTGGCAGCCTCCTACATAGCACACCTGCATGTGCATTAGCCTTCCATCAGCACACTCCATGTGTAGTAAGCCTGCATAAAGAACTGATTACTGGGCTGACCCCATAGCCTAGCAGTTATGGGAACCAGATTCTACATGGCCACCCATGGTTGATACACAGTCCAAGAGCTTGAAAATCATGCCAAGTGCATGTGCATGTGTGCCCCAAGTCCTCAAAGGATCTAGAAATAGAGGGAAAGGAATTATGGTGTAATCATGCTATAGGAGGGATGCTTTATTCTCCTGCTCCTGCTCCCTCATCTCTCTCTCTGACAAGCACATGCACTCTTTGACAATTTACAAAAAGGAAAACTGACAACTGAGTGGATGAATGAGCAAGAAATAACTATTCTTTTCAACAAGGCAACCCACTGAGAAGACAAGAAAGAGCAGCAGAGGGACTGGGCCAGAAGAAAGGACCCTAAAGCCACTCGCTTCCCATACAGGCAGCTGAAACCCAAACATCTTCTCTAAACGACACTGCAGTTGAACAATACGACACTTGCAGCCGAACAGAATGTAGTTGGGTTGTAGATGGGAAAGGAGAGCTGGTGGCATCTAGCTAATCTCGGAAAATAGAAAAGACCAGTTATTTATAACTTTAGTGGGGTGATACAGTCAAAAATATTGCCTAAAGCTCTACCAAAGCACATAATTTTTAGATACATAATACTTTTTCAAAAATATACAACTCACAAAGATAACTTAAAAATACTGCCCTTTGCAGCTGTAAATTACCATCTGTGGGTGTTTAACTTATCTGTTGGCTTATTAAATCAGACCTTTTTTTCCCCTTTTCCAAGCTACGGCTATCAGTTTATGATTAAACTTTGACAGGGTGTTTGCTCTGTCTTCATAGCAGCTCAGGAAACCAACCAGCTGCAAGCAGAAATTTTTAGAAGTTGTATGCCTCTAAAATTCCTTTTCATATAAACAGAAAAATTAATTTTATGTGTCTAAAGTTTCCCTGTTCCAGTTAACAAAAGCTGAACGGTTGTTCGCTCAACGTGCCACAGGAGGCTCCAAGTTCTCGCAAAGCAATACGGTGCTCAGTCCCCCACTAAGAATAGCTCACGCATGAAAACGTACTTTCCGTAGAATCCAAAGGACTGGCCTGTGTCAGGTAAAGCAAAACCAGAATCCCTGAATCATGTACTTGGAAATCTACAAATCGTTTCATTCTACCCACCCAGTACTTCTGGGTTTGTAAAAATGTAAATATTTTATTTTATAGCTTATATGGGGTGTTTTATAGAGCAGAGAAATCAGAACACCCTTTCCATGACACTGTAAACCCACCATGTTCTAATATCGCTCAGCTGTAGTCCTCTTTATTCCCTTTATCAGGGATTCAGGGCGGTTCCTATGCGCATGACAGCTTTAGACATTCCTCAAGAAGATTCTGGAGAAAAGAGGGTCATGAGAATAAGTTTGCAGAAGTGAAAAGCAAGTTTGAGAGCCCTCCCTCTCCTACACTTATAAACTTCAGTTTAAAAATTCACACGGAATTTGGTGCGAGAACCCCACATACTTAGAGCACGGTGTGGTCGTACTGTCAGGAGAACTAGCTAAAATTCATCATATGTCAGGCCAGCTCTTCACCTGCTCTATGTCTCATTCATTTTCACAAGGACTTGTGAGATCGGCACAAAGAGTAATCATCAACAATAACAGCAAATGCTCCTGGAGGGCTCACTGCATCCCTTGCCATGCCAAGCGCTTTCGACTCATGTAACCCCCATAACCCAAGAAGCTACGTGTAGAGGTGAGGTAGGAGAAAGCTAGCAAATGGAAGTAAATAGGGGCACTGGAGTATCTGCCCATGTGACTAGATAGAAAAACCTGATGAGCGCAGAAAGTTCCCCACCCTCATAGCCAAAGATTAGTAGGTGTCTAGCTGATTACGCCACATTTGACATCTCAATGAGAAATCAGTGGACCCAGCAATGACCTAGATTAAAAATTACAGATCTTGCAGAATGTAACTGCCAGGGCCTTTTGAGCCACTCTTTCTCTGTCCGCTCGGGCCTCCTCCTACCTCTCAGGAGCAAGCTTTCACTTTTACTTAATAAACTACCTTTCCTTTCACTATCGGCATGTTTTGTTCAATTCTTTGTTCAAAACACCAAGAACCCGGATATTATCGCAGAAGCCAGCCCACGGCATTGGCACCATTTGATGAGGGAGCAGGCACAGAGAGATGAGGTGACTTGCTCGAATTCTCAGAAAAGTCAGAAATGAAGAAGGTTGACTGAAGTTGGCACCTTTAACTCTTATGCTACCCATTTCTACAGATGAGGAAGCCAAGGCCAAGAGGCAATGTGACCTAGGCCAGGCCTGTTTACAAAACAGCTCTTTCTCTAAACACGGTCCATGGAGCTCTCCTTTGCTCCCTGCCCTTCAGCCACATTAGCTCTCCTTCAGTTCTTTCCTTCACGAGCTCCGGCCTTCAGCTTCCATTCCTCCCTTCAGATACCACTCAAACTGCTTGGAGTCTTTTATCCAACCCACACTGGTTAGCTCCTCTTAGTTTTCGGTCTCAAATTAAAAGTAACCTTCTCCGAGAGGCTTCCATAGCTACCCTGCTCAGTGGGTCTCCTGTTATTCTCTCTCAAATCACACACCACTGGTAAGGAGAAACTGATTTGTGGGTATTCCTATGCATTTCTCCTCTAGATTAGGGGCTCCACTGCACCTCTAGTACCAGCTGAGTGCCTGGCACACAATAGGAACTCAAATATCTGTAGAAGAAATGTTACCGAATGAGCCCCATTATGTAGAGGAAAACCCAAAGTCCGATGGCAGTAAACGACTGCACTCAGGATTCAAAAGCAGGCCTGCCGATAGCACGTTAAGAGCAGATTCCGCCTTATCACCCCACCCCAAGGACCTCACAGCTGATTTGTAAAAGAGACGCATCAAGGACAAGTGGACTCATGTGACTTACGCTACTGTAGAATAAAATTCAGTCCAAAGTTCTGTGAAAACATGGAAGATAGCCTGACTAATTTGGCCAGGGAATAGCAAAACAGTTCCAAAGAGATAACATCTGGGCTGAGCTTTTAGGATAAGGTAGAATGGTATTTAGAGGCCTGTAAGAACAGGTCATTTTGATTAGCCAAACATTAAGAAGAAGGCAGCATTCCCCCAAATACCTCCAGCACCAACAATACTCCTGACTTTCCTTCTTTGTGGAGCTGGGTTCATTGGGAGGCAGTCCTACCAGGTGAGATGAAGAACTTCCTCTTAGTCAAATGCCCCACTCTCTCCCACAGCTGCCTGTCTTGTTTCCTTCTCACAGTAAGTCCCAGGAAGTGACTCCCTTATGTGACCATTCAGTCAAAAGATGTGCATTTTTTATGCAATTTGGCCAGTAGTTAGAAATGTTTGAGAATTATGGGCTAAATAACCTAGTTATGGTTACATTTGAGAAGCAAAGCATAGAGATAACCAACAAAAAACGAAATGAGACTAAATGGTTGAATGAAATGGTCTAATTAAAAAAAGGATCAGCACATTGCCCAGCATGGTTGCATCCCGTTCTGGGACATCCATTCTCCTTTGTCTGTGCTTTCTTCATTGGTGATCTCATCCAGGTAGAGGCTCCAAATGGCTCCAATATCTTTATGATTCCTGAGTTTACTCTCTAGTTCAGACCTCCTCAGTGAGCTACAGTCATTTATCCAATGTCCTACCTCGTACACTTTTATCTCTTACACGTGACTCCAAATTTAGCATTTCCAAAAAAAACTCATGATTTCCTGCTCTCACTCCAAAAATCTGTCCCTCCACCGAAACTTTCAGCATCCCCAAACCTAGGAGTCAGTCCAGATCCTTACCTTTCTCTCCCTAAGACCTTGCCTCACTTTTCATACACACATTCAGTTTGTCACCCAGACCCATAGGCATGGTCTCTGAAGTATGTGATGAACTGGATCATTTATATCCTTTTCTCTGGTTAGTCTGCTAATCTTGACCACCACTATCTTTTCCTGAACTACTAGAAACAAGCTCATGGGTCTCCCTGCTTTCTTGTGATCAATTATCCACAGAGCAGCCAGAGTTAATACTTAAAAAAATGAAATTCAGGACCAGCAGATGGCATGATGGTTACACTGCTGGACTCCCACATAGTCAACCACAGTTCAAGTCCCAGATCTGGCGGCTTAAGACTCACGCCAGGCACATGTGCATGCATGAGTACCCAAAATCCTGAGGAGAATGGAGGAGAAGGGATTGCAGTGTGGTCATCCCCTCCCAGTGGGTGATTTCTTACTTTCTATCTCTCTGTCTCTGTCTCTCTGGCAAGTGCACACACCCAATAGCAAAAAAAGAAAAGAAAAGAAATTCAGATTCTGTCTCTATTCTGTGTGGAAAATCATTCCATCAGTGGCTTCTCATTGCACTTAGAATAAAATATAAACTCCTTGTCCTTCTTCAACTTCATATAAAACCCCACAATGACTGGCTGCCTGCTTCTCTCTTGGTTACACTCTTCTTTTCTCATTAGCGCTGGCCATGTTGGTCTCTTTTTTCTATTCCTCAAACATCTCAAGCTCTTTCCAAGTTATAGCCTTTTTGTACTTGCTGTTCCATCTGCCAGTATACCATCTCCTCAGTGTCTATACTAATACCTGGCATAGAGTGGATGCTTGACAACTACTAAATAAATGCATAAAGTAATTTGTCAAAGTCCTCAATATGAGCTCCATCATATAGAAGAAAACCCATTTATTATTATTATTTTTTTTATAGACCACAGATGAGTTTATTTTTAACACCCATCAAGCCATGAATTCATAGAGAATAGGTTCCAGTAGCTCAGGCTCCTTTCCATTGGTTCTCACAAAGTGTGCTTCTCTGGGTGGAGCAGGCTGGCGCTTCAGTTGAACCCAGGTACCTTTCTCTTTGGCTTCTTTCTTTTTCTGGTCATTTTCCTTCACACGTTTTAGGAAGCTATCTCTGCTCTTAGAATGCTTAATATGCTCAATACGCACATTGATTCTCTTGGCAAGAATCTTGCCCTTAACTTGTTTGTTCACAACAATGCCAACAGCATGCTGGGTAACATTGTAGACTTCCAGTTT
>NW_006159462.1:4154083-4157464 GCF_000334495.1 Tupaia belangeri chinensis
CCTTTGTGTATGTCACTTTGGTTAATTACTGGAAGATGGTGGTTCCGGCCAAAAAGCGTTATCCCTTTATTAAAGTGAAATAAGTGCAAAGCAGAAATTTAACTCTGGGAACTGAAGAGTAAACTTTGAGTGTACACAGCTTCAAACTGCCTATCTGGTTATCACATGCACTATATCTATATGCAATGTAAAAAGCTCCAATCACCAGATTTCATGAAGAAGAAACTAGTTGTAAGCATAGACTGGCTAGTAGACATCCTTGAGAGGTATTCAGCTCAATTTCGAGCTGGACGCTACTGGACTATTTGAGAGATTTGGTGTTTATAGGGTCAGTGCATTTGTTTCCTATGGTTGCTATAACAACCATAATCTTAGTAGCTAAAAATAACACAAATGCAGGATTCTGGAGTTGTGGAGGTGAAAAGTTTGGAAACAGGTCCTACAAACTAAGATAAAGATGTTACAGGGCTTCATTCTTTTGAAGAAGTTCTAGGGTAGAATCATTTTCTTTCTTTTTCCAGCTACTAGAAGTTGCTGGCATTCCTTGCCTCCTGGCCTGTTTCTTCATCTTCCAAGCACATCACGCCAACATTTACTTCCACCATTTCATCCCTTTTCTGATTCTGACCCACTTGCCTCCCTTTTACAAGAATCTTTGGGATTGCCTTGGATCCACTCACATAATCCAGAATAATATTCCCTAAGGATTTTGAGATCCTTAAACACACATGCAAAGTCTCTCTTACAAGGTAATATAACCTCTTTATGCTCTCAAAAAATTATTGAGGGTTCCAAAGAACTATTGTTTATATCAATATATCTATCAATATCTATAATCTATCAATATATTATTGCATCAGAATTATATATATATCATTATTGCATCCAAAATTTAAATGGAAAGATTTGAAAAATATTTTAATTAAACTAGCAATAAACCTATTATGTGTTCAATTAATAACCTATTTTATAAAAACTTGCTTTATTTTCCAAAACAAAAAAATAGTAAAAAAGAGTGGCATTGTTTTACATTTTTGCAAGTGTGATTAAATTTGGTTAAATAGCAGAAAAAGGAATCCTTATCATCTACTTCTATATTTAATCTGTTATGATGTCATACTTTATATGTCATCTGGAAAACTCCATTGTAAACCCCTGAGAGAATGAGAATGAGACCTTATGAACCCCCTGATAAGATCCTGGGGGCCCCCAGTGATCCAGGATCATACTTTAAAAACCAGTGTTTTAGCAACACAAATTACTTGTAAATTACTGCACACACTGTTCTCAAAAACAGGAATCTCCTTCTTACTCCAACCTTAAGTGGTAAACTTCTGCTTCTCTTTTAGGACTTAGCTCTGTATTATTCCAGAAAATCTTTTCTGAGCCCTGCTGGGTACATTAGATACTCTTCTTCTGGCTTATGGTAGCATTTTTCTCTTTCTCATTGGCTCTTACTCTCACTCTGTTCCCATTGCCCTGTCACACTGGATTTAATTTTCTACTTAGAAGTCTTGTCAATCCAGCACATTGTGAGTTACCTACGGATGAACATGTTCTGTTCATCTCTGCGCCCTCCCCCCGATAAATGGTGTGCTATGAATGTTCAGTAAATGAATCCCTCCTACTGGCCATGTGAGCACAAGCATGTGGGAACAGAAAATAGGGTTTAGTCAGGCAACACCTGCTGTTACAGAATTCATTTCTCCCAACTGGGTTTTACAAGGAAATCCAGCTGAGCCTCGGAGAAGGTTCAGGAGTCTGACTAAAGTTTGGTCAAGCGCAGATCTTTGTCAAGAGTTAGCCACATGTCTACAGTTAGATTTTACATAAGGTCTCGCTTAACACCATTTTCTAGAAAGTGTCAGTGAGCTTAACCAGCAATCCTGTTAACTTGCACCCAAACAAATATGAAGTCAGGAAATGTGGTTGTTTTCACTCCCCATGGTTCAGGGGCTGTCTGTTAGGTTCGATGACTGGACATCTCCTCATCAAAGGGCACCTCAATTGCTTCAATTCCATGGCTCAAAATCCACTGTTAGGGGAACCAGCAGTTAGTGTAATGGCTATGTCGCTGGACTCCCACGTAGTCGACCGCGGTTCGCGTCTCGGACCCGGTGGCTTAAATCTCACGCCGGGCGCGTGTGCGTGCGTGCCCAAGATCCCGAGAGGAGAATGGAGGAGAAGGGATTGCGGAGTGACCATCCCCCCTGGGGGGTGATTTCTCGCTTTCTGTCTCTATGTCTCTCTCTGTCTGTCTGGCGAGCACACGCGCCCTATAGCGAAAACCTCTCCAAAAAAAAAAAAAAATCCACTGTTAGGTCATAAGAAATGGAAGACTGAGTCATGTCAGTCCCCACACAAAGAAGTAACCCATATAAACACAACAAAGAACCTCCACAGGTGCCTAGCTCCCTACTTGTCTGTGTAAGCACGGAACTGGATGCACACAAGCATAAATTATATTTCAGAGCATAAAAAGGTTGGCAGAGGATCAGGGCCAAGTGTGGTAGGCATGAAAATGTGTATTGCAGACCTCTAACTTCAGAGATCATAACTGACCAAGAGACCCAAGTCTGAAGTTCGTTGCTGACTTGGACTGAGACTACACTTCCAATGGGCTGGTCCAGGAGCAGGAATCTCTGGGATACAGGACTTCTGTGATATCCACCTGTGGTTTGAAGCCTCACCAATAGCTTTGCTGCACCTTCCTCTAAGTGTCCAG
The DNA here is from genome assembly GCF_000334495.1 of Tupaia belangeri chinensis. Classification (NCBI taxonomy): domain Eukaryota; kingdom Metazoa; phylum Chordata; class Mammalia; order Scandentia; family Tupaiidae; genus Tupaia; species Tupaia belangeri. Next base: position 4,156,809 of record NW_006159462.1, read on the forward strand.
CAGTCTAGGACATTTTTTCCACTCTACCTTCTTTCCTCTCTTCTTCTCTTAGGGTTCAGACTTACCGAATGGCCTGCCAGCTGCCCTGAACTTTTCTAGCTCCCTCCCATTTTCTGTAGCATAGGTATTTTCCCTAAGAAAAACCTTGTATACTGAATTTTATCTCAACATCTGCTTCTGGGAAATTTGGACCAATCCTCCAGGTAGCGTTGGGTACCATGTTTGAGAAAGAAAATCAAATTGGAAAATTGTTCCAGCTCTGTCCCTTGTCAGTTGTGTCAAGCTACGTCCATAAACCTTATTTCCTCATCTACCGATTGGATTAGCTGGATTAGGTATCTCTGAATTACCTTCTATCAATATCTTAGGCTTTATAGCTCTCCTCCTACTATTTATGACCACAGAGTTACCCACATCTTAGAAGATAGTGTCTATTAGCATGGTGATCTGTCAGGTAAGGAATTACATTTCCATTCACTGATCTTGACCAAGGGGAGGCTAAGAGGTCACTCAAATCTCAGAAGTACAATAGAATTACTGTGTCCATGGCCTGGCTCCCCTGGAGGACTGAGTGAGTAGAATATAACTTTCGTAGTTCGGAGTTGCTGTATTAGAGCCTTGAGGCTAGGAGCTTGCCTTGAAATCAGAGCCATTGT
>NW_006159462.1:4157480-4158776 GCF_000334495.1 Tupaia belangeri chinensis
TCTACTCACTTCAGGAAGAAATAAAGTGTGTCCCCTTCCAAAGCCCCACAACTCTGTGTCAAACACCTCTCCAGGCACTCACCATACGACTAACAAAGCAACTGATGCAGAAGTTCAAATCATTGATGAGCAGTGAGAGGCCATGTCATTTAGGATTAGGTATGGTCATTTGTAAGATGTTTCAAATTTTATCATAACCAAAATAAATAAATAAATAAATAAAGGGCAGTACTTCCCCTTAGAACAAATACAAATATAACTTATATGTACAGTACATGTAAACAATTCAGGTCTCACATTACCTGACATGGTGTTGTTATGATTCAGACACATTTTTAAAATACTTTCTCTGGGAATTAAGACATAAAGTTGCAACATAGTTGGAGACACTCCCTACCACTTCTACCACCACCAGTGAGTGAGATGCTGTCATTAAAAATCCCTGGTCCTGGGACCAGCAGTTAGCGTAATGGCTATGTCGCTGGACTCCCATGTAGTCGATCGCGGTTTGCGTCCCTGACCCGGTGGCTTAAAACTCACGCCGAGCGCGTATACATGCGTGCCCAAGATCCTGAGAGGAGAATGGAGGAGAAGGGATTGTGGCGTGGCCATCCCTCCTGGGGAGTGATTTCTCACTTTCTGTCTCTATGTCTTTCTCTGTCTGTCTGGCAAGCTCATGCGCCCTATAGCAAAAAAAATAAATAAAAACTCTCCAAAAATCCCTGGTTCTCATGTTTTTTACCTGCAGGATGGAGATAGCAATGTCTACCAGAACGGGTTATTACAAAGATTTAAAATAATAGTTAAAAAGCATCCACTGTAGAATAGGTTTATGATGAGTATTCAATAAAGTCTTTTGTTATTTCTAGTCTCCAGTGCTAGGTAAAGATTCTAGAACAGAGTGTCTTTGTTTCTTTTTTGTCTTCCTCCATTTTTATTTTGTTTCGTTTATTGACTTATAACATTTTAAAAATTATTTTCCATTGAAAAGTCTAACCATGGGGGGCCAGCAGGTGGCGTGGTGGTTAGGGTGCTGGACTCCCACACGGCCAACCATGGTTCAAGTCCTGGATCTGGCAGCTTGTTTCTCACTTTCTCTCTCTCTCACTCTGTCCCTTCCTGGTCAATTTAAAATAAATAAGTAAAGTTAAATAAAGTAATTCTTTTTTCTTAAAGAATTATTTATTTTATTTTTTCACATGAGTTTGGCCAGAGAAAGACAGCGAGAGAAAGCCACCAGGTCCAGGACGCGATCCATGGTCAGTTACATGGGAATTGCAGTGCCTTAACCACCAT
>NW_006159462.1:4161815-4201947 GCF_000334495.1 Tupaia belangeri chinensis
AAAAAGTCTAATTATGTCCTAATTAACATTTGCAAAGTAACATTAAGATAAAAACTATTTCTAACAAAATAAAAACAGATTTGAAAGGAAACTAAAAATAATTGTTTGATCATTTATTCAACAATTTATTCAATTCATTTATTCATTTATTTGAGAACCAAGCACTGCAGACACAAAAATGAAAATGAAACACTTTTCTGCATTCAAGTTACTAAATCTAAGAGGAGGCACAGACAGAACAAATCATGAGATACAATTAAAGATACAATAAAGATATATATTAAGTTTGTTGAGAAAGTCATGACATATTTTTCATGCAAAAATGTATTCTGGCTTTCCTGATGACTCAATAAATAATGATCAAGAGCACAGAGGGAGCCAAGCATGCCCAGGAGAATCAGCTTCACGACAAAGGTGAAATTTGAGTTGGCGTTTGGGGGTACAAACAGAAGTTAACTAAATGAAGGAAGAAGGATTAGTAACTAACCTTGAATTAATCTTAATGATTAGGTAGTAGAAATCATTAATAGATCACTAGTTAATAGAAATCATTAATAATCAGGAAGGAAAGTTTGGATAATACATTGAATTAGTAGACCAAGAAAAATAAATCTCTAACTCACTGGTGGCTTGATGGTTAAGGTGACTAGATATCACATGATCGACTGTGTTGTTTGAGTCCCAAACCCAGCAACTTGGGAAATACTGTGTGTGCATGTGTGCACATGCACGCACATCCAAAATACTGATAGGAGAATAGAGGAGAAGGGATTGTGGTGTGGCCATCTTCCCTAGGGGGTGGGGGGTATGTTTCTTACTTTCTCTCTCTCTCTCTCTCTCTCTCTCTCTCTCTCTCTGTCTCTGGTGAGTGCACACTCTGTAAAAACTTTAATAAACAAATATATATTTTTTAAAATCTCTTATATGTAGAACAGTATGGAAATGGGAACTGTGGTTATTCTCCTCTCTCTCTCTCTCTCTCTCTCTCTCTCTCTCTCTCTTGTCATTTCACAGTTCAGAAGCCAGATTAGTGGCATTGAAAGTAGCTTATCTCCTGCTAGGAAATAAGAAGACACATGTCATGAAAAGACTCTCAGTTAAAACATCTTCCACTTGCAGGTACCAGAGATCCATAAAGAAGCCCAACCTCACCAAGCACCTGGTGGCCAGAAAGAAGAGAGTCCTTGGTACAGGAGGGACAGGTTGCCTCCTCCAGAGTGTAATCAAAAAGTTCATAAATGGCCTTCAACTCCCCAAATTCCCTCAGTTCAGAAGACAAAATTAAAATCTCCTGACCCAAGTAACCAAGCGGATGAGGCTGGCCAGCCTATCAAGTGGGTTCTCAAGTATGGCTACCACTCAGAAATAGGACCTACAGGAGAACTAATTAGAGACAAGGAGAGCATGCAGGGAGAATGAAGATTAGGTTCTTTTGTTGTCTCAGGCTCTGACCTTCCAGATTGTCTGCTCTTTCTTTTGGATTGAAATGAGGAAGAAGCAGCTAAAAAATGGGTAGAGAGAACAATGGAAGAACGCTGCACTCTCTTAAGGCAGAGGTGAGACTATGAGAAAAAGATCTTGAGCAGTTTCTTCCTCCTATGGAAAGCAAAAATGAAGGTGAACCCCAGGCCCTAGAGTCTAAGGATATCTGGTCAACCAGGGGAACATGTGGATACCATGTCCTGAAAGAATAGGAAAAGACGCTGTGAGAAGTTTAACAAAAAGATGCAGAGTATTACATAAATCCTTTGCCCTGCTTCACTACTTTTTCTCAAAATGGCCTTTCTGGGTTTAGAGGTCTTATGTCAACAACAACGCATAGATGTCCATTTCCTTCAGACTGTTGTTAAACGAGGCAAAACTCATGAGTCTTGCTGGGCCAGCAGAGCTTCACTCTTTTCTAAGCGAGGCTTGTGAAAAAGTTGGCATTTATCTTACTCTGGTGAGTTTATTTTATCACAGACTCACTGAAAAAAAAAGGCGATTTACCACAATAAAATAAATATCACAAGATAAATGACAATGTTGGAATGGAAACCACTTAGAGACTCGGAACAGTCAGATGCAAACAGTTCCAAGACTATTAGCTGTTAAAGGTTATGCCTTATGTCACCCAAAAGGGTTTTCCCCTAGATTTATAGCATGATCTCAAGGGAGATTTATTGCCATTTTAATTTTTCCCCCATTTTAACTTTATAAATGGTCAGCCTGGAATTTACCCTAAATTATTTAGGAATGACTTGAGTTGCTGGTCTTTTAAAAATGCTTTGTGGTACATTTTTTACAATTTTAATATTCTTCTTATGAATCAGACTCTGACAGCCCATCTTCCATCTGCCTCTCCAGATTCACTCTCGGCTCTTTTCTATCCTACTCTCTGTCTCAGAAATCCAATTTATAGGGACCACATCTCTGTCTTTGACTTTCAGATGGGTACAAGCACAGCGAGAACTACCAGGAATGGTGGGAAGGAGGAGATGGGCTGTGGCATCAATTCCTCTAAACCCGTCCTGCATGCTCCGTGGCTGGCTGCAGACAGCCCTCCTTGCACATTTCTCTCTTCCTCCACGTTCCAGGAACCATGGTCTCCCTGTGACAGGTTATATCACTTGTTCACAGATGCTTTCTTCTTTTTTTAAGAGATTTTTGCAATAGGGCACATGCATTTGTTGGAGGGACAGAGAGACAGAAAGCAAGAGATCACCCCAACAGCTCCCAAGGGCTGTGGTCATGCTCCAATTCCCTCTCCTTCATTTTCCTCTTGGGATTTTGGGCATACACAAACACATGGCCAGCATGTTTCAAGCTGCCAGGTCTAGAACTTTAACTATAGTTGGCCATATTAGAGTCCAGCACCTTACCATTACACCACCTGCTGGCTCCCAAGTACCCACTTTCTGTGTCAAGGTAGAGGACAATGCCCATCAGTTGACTTTGGTTCAGTTGTTTGACTTTGGTCCATGGCATGAAAGAAAGTGTGACATCAGAGAGCTGTTTGCAGCTCATGCTCTCTCTCTCTCTCTACTTGTGCTTTGCTTCCATTGACTGTAGAGGGAAGGCCTATACCTTTGGACTTTCCAGCCACCAAAACTATGAGTTAATACACCCTTATTTCTCTATAAATCACCCAGTCTCAGGCATCTCTGTTAGCAATCAATGACAGGCCAAGACAGTCACAGAGAAGTCCAGATAAAATGCTTCACAGCCACAGGAAAGAAGGGTAATACCTAGCAGTGGATGATCGTAAGGCCTCCTGAAGACAGCATCTGCCAGAGCCTTAGAAGATTATAGAATTGGGACCAGCAGTTAGCATAATGGCTATGTCGCTGGACTCCCATGTAGTCAACCACGGTTCACGTCCTGGACCCAATGGCTTAAAACTCACGCCCAGTGCGTGTGTGTGCGTGCCCAAGATCCCGAGAGGAGAATAGAGGAGAAGGGACTGCAACGTGGCCATCCCCCCTGAGGGGTGATTTCTCGCTTTCTGTCTCTCTGTCTGTCTGGCGAGCGCACACGCCCTATAGCAAAAACCTCTCCCCAAAATAAGAGAAGATGGTAGAATTAAGTTTTTCAAGACTCTTGAACAGTAAAATACTATCAGATAAGCAAATCAGTTCTTACCTTTTATAATAGTCTCTGGATGGCTCCAAAGTTCATTTGGGTTCTGTGGATTTTGTTAAAGAAGCTCCACTAAATTGCCAAATACATGTCCAGGATGAACTTCTAAGAAGCTGAGATAATCACCAGTGCAAAATAAAAGTGAATTGTGGGCTCTCCTCTGGGTGAGAGATTGATATACAAGTTCCCATTGTCTTTGGGACTTTATTTCTGTTGCAGGACAGTCTCCATAGAAGTGACATCTTTAAAGAAGACTTCCTTGGAGCCAAATGGTAACACAGTAGTAAAACAACTCTCTGTGAGGCTAATTTACACAGGAAGTTTCCCAGTGCATGTCTGGAAACCTGCCTGAATATGCTGGGCATGGCCCAGGATGCAACTGGCTGAGTCTGGGGGCAGATCATGGCATTAAGACTCTGTTGGGGGCATTTTCTTTCTCTCTCTCTCTGCTTCTCACTCACTCAATAAATAAATTAAATATTATAATTCACTACTTTTAAGAAGATGCCTCCACCTTGCAATGTTCCATGCTGTCCACTCACGAGTCCCTCATGGAGGCAAATCTCTAGAAATGAGAGCAGATGAGCGGTGATTCGATCCTACCAAACCTTCTGGAGAGACACACACGACCACCCCGCAGCACCACCATTTATGATTACCAAAAGGATCAGCACATTCTTAGGCAAGTAATTCACAGGCTGCTTTATGATTTGAATAATAACTTTATCTCCAAAGTTTTATGTTTTAGAATTTGATTTTAGTGAGTGGTGATTGGCTGTCCCCCAGAAATTATGTGTTGGAAAATTGATTGTATTGTTAAGTGTTAAGTGAAAATGTAATTCTTTCTTGGTGTCCCAAGGTGGGACCTTTAGGTGTAATAATATTAGGCTGAGACCTCCAAGATTGAGTTCTGGTGGGTTTTCTAGGCACAGGGACTAAGACCAGAGCAAAGAGAGAAAGCTGCATGGGAACAGACCTCGCTCTGCTCTCCTAAAAATGATGCCTTCCACCTTTTCGTGATGTCTTTGGACTTCCCAGCCACCCAAATCATGAATCAAAATAAACCTCTATTCTCTTAAATTCACTCAATCTCAACTATTTTTCTTAGCAACACAATAGTGGACTAAGACAGTTACATATAACGAGCTAAAATTAGGGCCTAGGGGCGGGCAGGTGGTGGTTAGGGGCGCTGGACTTCCACTTGGCCAACCACAGTTCGAGTCCTGGACCTGGTGGCTTGCTTTCTCATTCTCTCTGTCTGTCTGTCTGTCTGTCTCTTGTCAAATAAATAAATACATAAAGTTAAATAAAATAATTATTTTTAAAAATAGGAACTAGACAGTGGTATAGTGGTAATGTGATGCTCTGCAAGGCAGACCCTCATGGGAAGGTTCTGGGTGCATATCTGGAGACGTCCCTGGATACTCTGCGCACATGTATGTCTATGGTTCGGGGCTGCTCAAGGCTGGGGTGAATCATCACATCAAGACCCTGGAGTGGGTGCCATCTCTCTCTATCTTATTCATAAAAAATTAAAAAATGTTAAAAGAGAGAGCTAAAACCAGTACATGGTACCTAGTTAGTACCACTGAAATTAGTGCGATTATTTACCCATACCTGAACTCCTAATAAACTTTGCTAATTAGGTACCTGTCTTTCCAGCTAGACTTGAGAGAGGGATTCTGTGTGTCTTTTTCATCTTTATATCCCCAGCTGCTAGGCTAACATGTGACTTTTCAGGAACTATTTCACATCTGCTGATTATCACACGCCTACCTCAGGGCCTCCAGTCTCCCACACTTGATCTGGTTCTACCAGCCTTCTGGGGGAAACATTGAAGATGTCTGACTCCTTTGAGGTATGACAGACCTTGCTGATCTGGAGATAACTCTCCCGCCCACGGGTAAACAGACTTCCCTTTTCCAGACAAACCATCACCCTGTTGCTTTAGCTTTCCTGGTAGTAATATGATACAATCTGTCAAATTCAAAGGCCTATGGGGGCCAGGGAGGCCTCACATTGGAGTGAAGCAAGAAAGTGGAGGTCACTAGCAAACAGGAAAGTGTGTGCGTTGAACAGAAATAGCAGATCCTTTCAGCCCCATCATCCTTGCCCTCAAAGTTTCCTGGTCCATTGTTGCCTATCTCTCTTTATATTTTATTAGTTATCTCCTAATGCTTATTAGAAGTCACATGCTTATTAGTTATCTCCAAATATTCGTGACAATGCCAAAAAGTTTTAAAGTATTTTTTGGGCCCAGTTGCTGTGGTGCAGAAGTATCTCAAGTGCCTTGTACCTGGAAGCCATGCAGCAGGCCATGGGCTCAGATCCCCAGGTTGGCCTGAAACACACTGGGATCTCACACCAAATCGAGAACATGAGGAGCTGGAGAGGAGGGAAGAGGAGCTACTGTGTGACAAGAACCTATTGGGGGTGCCTTTTCCTCTTTCTTTTTTTGTCATGCACACATGCACTCACTCTCTAGAACAACAAAACAATTAAAAAAAATAGTAAATAAAAAATTGCAGATCGAATAATACACATGTGCGGAAGTTAGTTCAAGGTAACAACTTGTAACTTGGCGGCAGCAGCCACCAACTCAGACCCACCTGAGTGCCTAGCACCCCATTCCCAGCAGGAGACCTTACTCTAAATCTAATGGTAACAGGTGCCAATAAGCTTGTTCTGAAAATAGCTTGGTTCTGCAGTTGGGGCCCTTGCTCTATCCCAAGGCACATGGTCCTCTCCCAAATGGCAAAGCCTAATCAGTTTATTCATCCTTGTTCACGACCCTGTTTTCCTCTTACTCATTAGTTTGGACAGTGTTTATTAATACTGTGTGCCAAATCCTAACCACGGGGGATCTAGCAGAGACAGAAGTGGTCCCAGACCTCAGAGAGCTTACAGTCTTAAATGTTAGGTTTCAGTGTCAACAGAAAAATTCTTGATTTTTACATGTTGGCGAATGCATCACAAAGTTTTATTGCTGTTTTTGTTTTTGTTGTTTTTGTTTTGATTTTTGGCTCATCATGAAAGAGTACTAGACATCACATGCTTTTCCTTTTATTTTAAGTGAAAACCCTCTGCAAATATATTTTTTAAATATCAGTCTGAAAAATATTTCCTAAAACTTAAGTAGATTGAAAAGGTGAGGAGGCAGAGTTTCCACAGAAAATATGTTTGTAAGCATAGTGGGCTCTATCTACCCCCGACAGAGCTTCTAAGAGCACGTTAACATTAAACACACAAACGTGCACACGCACAACTATCAAAGGTCTTACAGAAAACAAGTCTTCCTTCGTCTACTCCAACATTTTTTGCATTTATTAATCCATAGGACCCTCCCTTGAACATCATTTAGCTTTTGATGCGTAACAAATCAACCTCTAGGTGATATCTTTTATTTATTTATTTTTCCTTTATGAGAGAGGAAGACAGACAGGTATTTTTCTTTTTTTTTTTTTTTTGGAGAGATTTTCACTGTAGGGCGCGTGCGCTCGCCAGACAGACAGAGAGAGACATAGAGACAGAAAGCGAGAAATCACCCCCCAGGGGGGATGGTCACGCCGCAATCCCTTCTCCTCCATTCTCCTCTCGGGATCTTGGGCACGCACGCACACGTGCCCGGCGTGAGTTTTAAGCCACCGGGTCCGGGACACGAACCGCGGTCGACTACGTGGGAGCCCAGCGACATAGCCATTACGCTAACTGCTGGTTCCCTGACAGACAGGTATTTTTGACAGAGTCTCACCACAGCACAATCTTCTTGTCCCAGTTAGCTGGGATTACAGGTGTGCACCATTATGCTCAGTGTGTTTCGGTAGCTCTGGGCAACAAACCCAGGGCTCCCCTGCAGCTTCTAGTCTCCCCTGTGGTGGAGCTTCCTGTGCACCCCCACGGCCAGGCCCCAAAGTGACATTTTTAAACAACCACCATTTATTTAGCTTGTGATTCTGCACATAAATTATTTGAGCTGGGTTCAGTTGGATGGTTCTTCTGGTCCCAGCTGAGGTAGCTCATGGGTCTGTGGTTGTCTTAGTTACCTAACAGGTAAACATCAAAACATCGAGTTGCCCTCCTTAAATATATGCATATTTTATTTTTCAGTTATATCTCAGTAAAACTGACAATAAAAAGAAATGCAAAAACTTGTTTTAACCTTCTGGGTATTGTTAAAAATAATGTAAGGTAACACAGGTCAAAGTCATTATTACTTTATTTCTCTTGTTTTATGTACACTTAATATATATTCTGAAATGTAAAAAATATATATATTTTAAAGAGTTCTTTTATTTAACTTTCTTTCTTTCTTTCTTCATTTATTTATTTAAATTTGATCAGAGAGGGACAGAGTGAGCAAGAGAGAAAGAGACAGAGGGAAGGTGAGAAAGCAAGCGTCCAGGTCCGGGACTTGAACTGCAATTGGCTGTGTGGGAGTTCAGCACCCTTAACTACCATGGCACCTGTCAGCCCCATAAAAAATATATATATTACTGATTCAGGAGGAGGGGAAGCCAAATTACATTTACTGACCACTTAATACATTCATCCTTCTTTCTGCCATCTCTTTTGATCTTCAACAGCCCTGAGAGGAAGATATTATTTCCCCCATTTTTTCCTTTACCAGAGGATAGGTGTACTCGCCAGAGAGAGACAGAGAAAGAGAGAAAGTGAAAAAGGATGCCCTGTTGCACATGGTCACTTGCAATCCCTCCTCTTCCATCTCTCCACCCAGTGTGTTTCTCAAGCCCAGTCTGGTACTTCCACCAGTCAGTCATATGGAATGTAGTCACCTGAACCACCAGGCCACAGGCGGATCCTGGACCCTACTGCCCCATTTTACCAAGGAGGATACGAGGCTTCTCTGTGACAGCTGATTGGTCTTAGGAGAGTCGTCTGTCACGTATCTCCTCCTCAGCACAGGCTCATCACGTACTAGCCATGAACCAACCACAGCCAAGGCCAAAATGGTCTCAGGACATGGTGAAGCCCAAGGTTCTGTGTTAGCAGCCATGGTCAACTATACTGACAGTCGAAAACATGTAATGCCCACTTGGGGGAAGATTATCATCCCTACCCCACCAGCAGCAGCCTTGGCTATGAAACTTGATTTTGCTAGAGAAACAGGAGCAGAAGAGCTGAGGCATGTGTGCAATCTCCGAGCTGTGACCTTGAGAGCAGGCTCAGAGCTGGATGTACCCGTTCTTCCTTTCACTATGAGTACTGCATCAGAAGGCATAGGCTGCCCCATCAGCCTGGGTCATGGAGTGAGACCAGCACAACAGGCATGGTGCCTGAGTGCAAATAAATCGCTGTACTTGGAGGTCACTGAGCTGGGGTCCTTTGTCATTGTAGCATGACCTGGTCCATTCAGGGCTCTGAAACTCCAAAGGGCAGATCCACTGCTCAATGCTTTTAACTTTTTAAATTCATAAGCATTAGAGTGAGCAAAGCATTGACCACCAGAAGGAAATGGGGAGGACCTTGCTTTGTTTCTGGCACTCCATTATCACCTCACAGACGTTATCCTCACCTAGTTCTTACTCCATTCCCCTAGAGCCCTGTCCTATCCCTAAGGACCTAGATTCAGGCCACTCCCTCCTTATATCTGCACATTCTCCCCTATTGCTCTCTCTTCCCTGCACCCTGCTGTTCCCTGCACATATACCCAGTCACTCATCTTCCTTTTTTGACACCTTCCTGCTTCCCTCCACCAGCAACAACTGCCATACTCAAGAGCCTCAACCTCCTTCCCTGCATCTGTAATCATCAGTGAAATGCTGAGCACAGCTGGGTTTTCAAAGCCAATGGTTAATTGCAAGGAGCTGAGGGTGACCCAATGGCAGTTTCAAGTATTTGGAGTGTGAAATAACGACAACGCAGACCATCTGAAAATCAGCAAACAGCCCCCCTGAACAGCTTCCAAGGGTTTTGATGAAAGTGCCTCTCTCTCCCCAGCTGGTGAGGCTTGTGTTGGAACCGGAAGCAGAGAAGAGCTGGAGACAACCCCAGGGAGCTGTGTGGTGGGAGAGTGTGATTCCTCAGACCTGCAGAAAGAGTCTGATAACTTCCCCAGTTACCATAGCAGCTGGGCTCACAAAGGATGACACAGGATCCAAGCAGCAAAACCTGAAATGAAGTGGTGACCTTGAGAGCCTAGGGCTCCCCTCACCAGCAACAGTGGCCCCTTCATTGCCATCACCACTTAGGAGAGACCTGCTGACAACTCTCACAAGAACAGCCTTCAGTGCCCCTGGACCCTATGTCGTAACCTCAGCTCAGGGCTCTCAAACCATCAGGAGTGCTCTCTCTCACCAGGTGGTGCCTCCCACTGTGTTGTGATGCAGGAAGAAGGCACTTGCCAGATGCCAGGACCTTAATATGTGATTTCCCAGCCTCCAAACTCCAAACAATGAGTTAAATAAACCTGTTTTCTATTGGGTCATCAGAAAAGTCATGACTCACTCATGCATAGAAAATCATGTCAAGACTTTTCTGATGACTCAATATAAATTACCCAGTCTGTAGCATTCACTTACAGTAACAGAAAATGAATTAAAATACAGCCTAAGCCTTTTTCTCCAAAGGAATGATAGTGGGAAGAAAGCAGAGACAACAAAGTGCATAGGAGATAAGGATTGGCCTTCCCACCCTCTCTGGATCTAGGCATTCAGGCTCCTAAACTGTGTCTAAACCACAATTGACATGGTACAGCATGGTAGGAAAACTACAGGGTCCATAATCCCCATCGTTTTTCCCTTTGCAAACTCTAGGTTCTTGCACTTAAAAGCTAAGAACAATAGGAGCTGAGAAAATGCAAACCAGAATGATTCCAGTCAGCACTTTGAATATAGGATTCATCAGTTCCAAATAAGGGTGTCGTATGGGTGATACAGCAAATGCCAGCTGGTGGCTATAATTCACAGGCCAGCGTCTTGGTCTGTACGATCAATCATGTGAAGCGAGCAGACGCCTGGTTGTTCTTTGTCATTCCTCGGCAAAACTCCCTTCTCTCTCTTTTGGTTAATTTGCTTTTCTTCCTCCTTCCTCTCTCCTTTCTTTTTCATTCTACTTTTCTTCTTTTTTTAATATTCTTGGAAACACTTTTCTGCCAATCACTGTCAGCGGCTACTCAGGCCTGCACAGAGCAGCAGCAGATGCACAGTGAGATGTACAGACTTGGAAATGAGCTGCGGAGGGCGCGTGGGAGGGAGCGGATCAAACACTCAGTGCTAATACAGCCTCAGACAAACCCTAATCTAATAAGAATCATTCTTCAGGTGCATAAACAGGCAGAAAACAAACTGGAACGCTTCATCACACAGAACGGATTTCTTTTCAGTAATGTTAGAACTGTGATTCTCCTCCAAGAAAAGGCTGCTGAGATTATACATAGCGCTCAGATATTTAAGGCAGAAGAGGAAATGACAATGGTCTCCAACAGTGGCACTGGAACTAAATGGAAACAGACAGTGTCAGAGCTTAAGGCGAGGCCTCCTGTCCCAAGAGGTCAGCAATCATCTGAAACACTCTCATGATGGGTGTGTTAATTATCCAGGTCAGAGGATCTGGCTGGGGTGACTAGGGGAAGGGAAACAGATTTTTAAGAACACTGGCCTTGACTCAGCTACAGTGGCACACAGATAGAGCCATGGCATGGCAGGCTGGAAGCCACACGGGAGGTCCAGGTTTGGTTCCCGGTCCACCCCAAACATGCCAGGCACTGCTGTGCATGTCCTTAGTCTGAGCTAATTGGGAGGTTGGAGCAGGAGGATTGGGATGAAGCAAGGGACTGTCAAAGATGCCTATCTCTGTGTTTCCCTTTCCCTTGTCTCCTTCTCTCTCTCCTCCTCTCAATTATACAGGAAAAACATAAACAAATAAAGAACACTGGCCTGTATAAAGTAGCTGAAGCTGTGTAGTGTTGCAGAAAGTCATGGATTTCAAAGCAAGGCTCATAGATCCAGATCTATTTTTCTCCTGGCCTCTCCCATGCAGCACAAACCTGGACTAATTTGTATTTATCGGTGTGTGCAAGTGATTGTCTGGCATCTCCACAGGGACCCGCAGAGCCATTCGCACACCGACGACTCCCCAGGCCTGCAGCATAGAGTTGGGTAGATGGGAAGCCATCAGCCTCAGACTTTTACTCTGGTGGTTAATCTCCAAACATTAAAGTGACATACTCGGTCCTTGAGATCCACTCGCAGGACTGGTTTCATAACTTGTTTGGGCATTTCATCATTTTTTAATACAGCAGAGATGATTAGAACCTCTCTTTAACTCTGAGAGGGTCCCAATATCAATGCTTGAGGAAGAACATCTTCATCACAAAGGTTAATGTTTCCCAGTGCCTCACCAGGAGCAGATAAATCCCAGCTTCTTAGATACTTTATGTACAAGGTCTCAGTCGGATTTCCTTAGAGTGTGTGTTTTGGACTGAAGGAAAGTCCTTTTTTCTGGGGAAAAAAATAATGTGACCATAGAATCCCAAGAAAAGAGCATTAAGAAAAAACATAATTGATACTTTTTTTTTTTAAAGAGATTTTTTGCTATAGGGCGCATGTGCTCACCGGAGAGACAGAGAGACAGAAAGTGAGAAATCACCCTCCAGGGGAATCGCCATGCTGCAATACCTGCTCCTCTATTCTCCTCTTGGGATCTTAGGCACACATGCACATGTGCCCAGCTTGTTTTAAGCCAACAGATCTGGGACTTGAACTGCATTCGACGGCATGGGAGCCCAGTGACAGAACCATTATAGCTTCTGCTGATCCCAATGATCCCTTTATTAAGCGTCAGAATTTCCATGACAATTTGTCAGATATCAGCCAAACTTCCATGCTCTCACTTTCTCTCTGTCCCTCTCTCTGCCCCAACATATGCCCTTAGCCCTAGCTTCTCACTCTGTCATTCTCTTCTGGCCCCTTTTCCTCTGAACACCTATTTATCTTTCAAATCTTATCTCCAGGGGATCCTCTTGGGAAACCCCAACGTACGGTGACACTAGACAATAGCTCGTGACCTCTGGTATTTCTGTAAAGTACTCACCACAACTGCAAACCCCCCTTTGCTGACATCATCATTGGTTTCACGCCTGTCTCCCACTCCTGGCTGTCGACTCCATTTAAGGTAGCATGGCAGCCCTAAAAACACGCACCCAGGGTAAGTGATTGATCGGCCCCAGCTGTGGTGCTCTGAACCCATCACCATGTAGTGCTGAGACCTCGCTTTCCTGGGCTAGTCCCAGCCACTGCTGACTACAGGTCCATTCCTGCCTCTGGGACTCCTCTGACTGGTAACTTGGCATCCAGGGCTCCCTATTCTCCAGCCCTGAACCTTCTTAGACCTGTGCTGCAGCTCAGACTTGTTCTCCCCACTGCTCCCTCCGGTCCTCTCACAGGGACAGACTGTATGACCATTCCCAAGCTCACACCACATCCTTCAGCTCCCTCCTGCCCTTCTCTCTCAGGACACCTGCTTCTCTGAGGATCCAGAACTCTCGCTAATCCAGGCAGTAGCTCCTACTCATCCCTTTCTATTTCCTCAGGGCCAAGCACAAGGCTAGGTGTGCAATTATTGAGCTAGGTGCTCGAAAACCGTGTGTAAAATGAATGAATACACACAGACTTGGTGAAGACTAATCGAGTGGGTGTGGGTGAATCGGAGCATATCTGAACCAGCTTCTGGGAAATCAGTTCCAAGGGCATGCCCTATGGAATGGATACCAACCTTCCATTTTTCAGAGCTTTCGAACTCTAAAAGTGACCATCTTGATGGCTGGAGAAGAAAGCAAGTCTAGACATCGTAACATTAGTATCAACATAGCTACTACCTTTTATTGAGAAGTTGAGATGTGTTAGGAATTATTAGGAATTAAACTATAGCATTTATAAATATTGATTTAATTCTCACAATAGTTGTATGAGGTTAATCTTACTCCCATTTTACAGGTAAGAAAACTGAGGCTTGGGACCAGGTAGATGGGATAATGGTTATGTCGCTGAACTCCCATGTGGCTGACCACGATTTGAGTCCTGGACCTGCCAGTTTAAAACTCATGCTGGACGTGTGTGCGTGTGTGCCCAAAATCCCACTAGGAACGTGGAAAAGGGATTGCAGTGTGGTCATCCCCCTGGGGGATTTATTGCTTACTTTCTGTGTCTCTGTCTCTCTCTGACTCTCCAGAGAGCACTTCCTATAACAAAAACCTCTTTCAAAAACAACAACAACAACAACAACAACAAAGACTTGGAAAATTAGTACATTTTCCTGTGGTGACAAAATCCACCAAACGCTGGTCACTTAAAGCAATCATACATGAGTTCTGTTCCTGATATCCTGAGTCTTTCTTCTCATCTTTCTAGAAGGAAGAAATAAGGCTTCTGAACAAATTTGGAGGTACGCAGTTTGGCCTCCATATTCAGAGCAGGCCAACATTGCCCAGGAATACCTAGGATGTATTTGCTGGACTGAGATTCAGGGACCTGAGGTCATCTCCTGAGTGGCTTTTGTCCTTCAACTCCCTTCTCTTACTAGTTGGGGCAAAGCCAGAAACCAGCGAGCTTTTGGAGCACAATGCTGAGCCCACTTGCTGACCCATTCTTGTCTCTGATCAAGGCCGGCATTCAGCCCCTTCAAAGATGTGGCATTTTATTCTTCTCTGTCTTCGTCTTATCGCTGTGACTATGTCCAGAAATCTCTGCTCCAGGCTCGTCATTTCATCCAGGCAACCAGGAAAAAAAGTCTATTTTTATTTCTTTCCTTTTTTAAAAAAATCCATGTCCCTTTTTGATATACGCTGAAGCCTTCCAGGCTCCCTCTAATTTTTAGAATCACTGGTTATCTCAAGTGTCCGAGAAAATGTGTGCTCCACTTGTGGCAAATGCCAAGATGGGGCAAATTACAAAACCAGAGTTTCTTTCTTTCTTTTTTTTTTTTAATTTCCAAAATCCAAAATTAGACCATAAAATTAAGCAAGTTTATTCAAACTGTCGTTATTACTCCACTCCCCCACCCCATCACCACTTTTGGAGAGTTGGTATACTCTCCCAGCGGGTCACCACTGCCATAGGCTCAGATGAAGGGATAAGACCTTTTACTCCAAGTTTGGATGCATTTGTAAAAGCTAAAATGGATAGGTGACCCCAATCACCTAGACAGAAATCCATTTCAGTTCTGAATGGATTTGTCTCTCACCAAGAGACAACCTTAATACGGGCCACTCAAGGGACAGAAGTAACCAGCTCATGAAAAGAAGTAGAGACCCAGTTTCGGCACCGCAGGCTTGTCTTGGGAAGACTGCAGCCTCTGGCCTCTCAGTACTGAAGCTGCCAAAGATCTCAGCCTGGAAACAGCATCTGGTTTCCTGACTTAAGCCTCTCCTTTGTCAAAACGGGTTCTCTCCCAGCAGGATCCAAGTCCCTGTAATACTTCTTAACTTTAATTGGAATTGTAGGTCTGAGTAGTCTCAACTGCCCTTGAGAGTCAAGCAGTCCCAGGGAAGGAGACCTTGGTCCTGTTCCTAGGGCCTCCCGGCTGTGTGGGCCTGAGTCCTCCATCCAGCAAGCTGTGATCTGAGCCAGCCCCATAATCATTACAGTACCTCAGTTTCCCCACCCATAAAACTTAGCTCTGGGACTTGGGAGTCTTAATGAGCACTGGCCTTTCCTGAATAAATTAACCAGGTGCCGGAAACATCTGTGACTAGAATTGGAATCTGCTGTATAAACAGACTACAGTATTCTTATATACAAGACCGTGGCGAAAGCACAAATACTATGATAAGTCTTACTTCCTCCCAAGTCCCATTCGGTACGTATCTTGGGAAAAGTCAGCCTCTTCTCTTCTAGCTCAGGTTGTAATCAGAGGACTCATCTTCTCCTCTATCTCACTCTAGTCTACTCAGGACAAAGGGTTTTCTGAATAAGTGGAGAAATCAGTAATTCTTACAGCTCCATTTTCCATTTAAATGAAATAACAATACCCTGAATCTAAATATCCCTAACCAGATGTACACACCATACAAACAAGGGCAGTTCCGATTTATTCACCATTTTCCCAAAGCTGAGCACAGTACTAATTCCTGCCAAGAAAAAAAAAGAAAAAAAAAAAAAGAATTTGTTGAATAAATGAACAAATAATAGCCTAGAAGTTTTATGTTTACGTAAATGAAAAGTGCTAAGATGGCAGCTTTGCGCCTAGGGCAGCCACTAGCTATAGTGCTGCTGCTTAGAATTTCTTATTTCATGTTATATGTTAAAACTTACGTAATTATGAAGAAGAGAACCCAGTCTAATACTGTTTAGGTCAACCTTTGCCAAAATGTTTAAAAAGTTGTCAAGGGTTGGAAGCCAACGAGTGGCGTGGTGGCTAAGGCGCTGGACACTCCCACATGGACGAATGTGATTTGAGTCCTGGGCCTGATGACTTGCTTTCTCATTTTCCCTCACTCTCTCTCTCTATTTCTGTGTGTGTGTCTCTCTCTGGTCAAATTAAAATAAATAAATGATTTCTTTAAAAAGTTGTCAAGGGCACGTGTGTTCTTCAGGGATAAGAAAGAAAGCTCCCTCCAAATGGGGCGTGGTCCCATCATAATCCCCTTTCCTCTACTCCCTCCATCCCATGCATGTGACATGTATGTGCAAACACATGCCCAGTATTTTCCTAGCTGCTGGGATGGGATTTTACCATGTAAGCCATGGAGAATTTGGCTCTGTTAATTGCTGCACTGTGCTTGATCTGCCAACATTTTTTTTTTATCAAAAAATATTTTTCCCCAGATAGCACCTATAAATATCCCCCCAAACTAATGTTCTTCCAAACAGACTTTGGGAAACCCCTCCACTCCCTCTATGCCCATCAAAGAGCCTGCAACATTTCTTCAGCACAGCCACCTCCCTGTCTCCCCTACCCGAGCTGCAACCATCTCCTGCCTCCCAGTAATGCCACACAACCGGTCTGAGCATGCCTGATTTGAGACACACTGTCCCTTGCTCCACAGGCAAATCAAACTCTATTTTCCCTAAAACACCCTGAATAACCCGTGCTATTGCTGCAGGCTAATTTCATCTACAGGAATAATGACACTCCATCCTTGTGGGGCCTCGGATGCTCATTTTGTACACTAGAACCACCCCATACCTCCCATTCGTGATGCAAATAAGCTGCCTTTCTCAAAACTGCTCACTCTAAGTCTAAGGTCTTCTTTGTGTCTATGTGCCAAATCAGTTGCAGGCTTTTTTGCAATAGTAATACCCCAAACCTGAAGCTGCTTTCTAGTCCAGATCAATTTAGCAATATGTTTACACTTAATTTTTGTTTTGTTTTATTTTTCCCTATTTCTTTGTGTTTTTTTTTTTTTGTCTTAGTTTTTTTCTTTATTTATTTTTAAAGAGAGAACAATTACTGGGAACCAGCAGTTAGCGTAATGGCTATGTCGCTGGACTCCCACGTAGTCGACCGCGGTTCACGTCCTGGACCCTGGCTTAGAACTCACGCAGGGCGTGTGTGCGTGCGTGCCCAAGATCCCGAGAGGAGAAGGGATTGAGGTGTGACCATCCCCCCTGGGGGGTGATTTCTCACTTTCTGTCTCTATGTCTCTCTCTGTCTTTCTGGCACGCGCACGCGCCCTATAGCAAAAACCCCTCCAAAAAAAAAAGAACAATTACTTGTATGTCTAAAGTTTAGTCTGGACACTAATTATACATTTTATTTAGGAATAATAGAAATCTGAAATTATCATAAACACTCTCCCCTGCCCCCTCTTAAAATACTAACTTGGTAGAAGGTTAGAAATCTATCATAACCAAATGACAGACAACTGGGTACAAAAATAGCAAATCTTAAGTTTAATATTTTATTGCCATATTTTGAAACAACTGGTTAGGCAGCTGCTACTGTTATCTTCCAATTACTTCTCATTTTTCCAGAGTTTCAAATGAAAACTGTAACAAATTAAATCTAAAGTTCTATATGTGCCTAAAAAAAAAAAAAAAGACTATTTCCGAAAATGCTGCAAAATAAAGTTGAGAGGAAAAAAGAATATTGACAGCAAAAAAGCTGAGCACTCTAGTCTCAATGTTTCAGTTGCTGTAAGGTATGCAGATATGCTGTCCCCTAGGTGGTCCGGGTATCCTCCATTTTAAATAGGCTCTTAGTGCTGAGGCTTTCCAGTTCCCTAAAAATGCACTTGTCTGCAATTTTAGAAAGGTGCTCAAGAAATGTCTTCCCCCAAATGCCGACTCTCTTGCTTGCTCTGGTGTGCACTCTGTGTTGATGGTGCTCGAATACACAAAATATCCCCCCAAAGACTAATAGGTCATAATTTGTGGGTATCAATTCCAACAAAATTGCACATGATTCCAACTGAATACCAAAGCAGAGAACAGTGTGATTATTATTTTCCTACATCAACATGCATCATAAATTTTGGGGCTTGTGTTTAGAAATTACGTTCTTGCTAGGAAAACACACACTCACACACATATTTGAATCTTCTATTTTTGTTTTTTTTTTTTAATCTGACTCCTTGACCCTAAGTGTGCAGGAGAGTCGAGAGTAAGGGTAGGAGGTAGATTGTCACAATTTGTCTCCCTCCCAGCTGGGATTCAACAGATTTCAGAACACGAACATGTCACTGAAGGTTTTCCCAGCGCAAGGCTGTGAAGTGGCACATTGCTCGCTGTCCTTTTTGACACAGCGTCTACACTGCAGCAGGGTGCCTACTACAATCAGCAGAGTCAGGTAAATAAATCTCACTGTAGGTTCAGGCTCAGAGCAAAGCTCTCTGGACCTGGGGACCCTTTCAGCCTTTTGCCTTCCTCCTCCTCTTACAGGGTCAGACATAAACATCACTCTCAACCTCAGAGCAGAGGTGACAGCTACTCTACAATGATTTACTTCATTAGGTTTTGCCACTATTGTCTAGCAACTTACACACACGCACACACACACACACACGCACACCCATATGCACACATTTTCAGGCCATTTTTCAGACCTCATTTATTTAAAAAAAAAAAAAAAAAAAAAAAAAACTCTGCAAGAAATTCAGCCAGATTCAGGAATCATAATCATGGCACTAGCATGAGCAAGCTTAGCAACCAACAGAATGATCTGGGCGCTTATTTAAACACAGTTTAGGCTTCACCCACGAAGCTCCTGATCTAGTAAATCTGCTTTGAGGGCTGACTATTGGCACTACCTAATGGCCCAGTCCTCCAGCTTCCAGTCACTTTTGTCCGATAATTTGCATTTCTCACAGATTTGCATGTGATGCTCATCCAGGAGGCACACTTTCTGGAACATTGACCATGGCTAAGCCCCTACAGGGGCAGGACTTACTGCTCTTTCATCCCCAGTGTGGAGTGCTGTTTGACACATGTGTTAGCTGAGTGAACATCAGAAGGTGCTCTAATGTCAGTAGAGTACAGAGGAAAACCCATGATGATCGCTATTTTGAATGTATGTTTGGAATAATTCTTTAGTCCCACAGTGAGGCTCCATGTGCAAAGCTAAAACCCATTTGGCAATCTACAGACAGATTCAGAAGAGCTGAACTGACAGGGCAAATAGCACTCAATTCTTCTTTAAGAACAGGTGCTGGTTGGCGGGTACCTCCTCGAGGTATCAAGAAGCAGATATCTAGTACATGAGAGCATCGGGAAATCACCTTTTTTGTCTAAGTGAGCTTTAAATCTGGAGCCATAATTTACTGCTAACACTGAATATATTCAGAATTCATGGAGGATTTGCATCCCCTGCCTGTAATCACTCCTCAGCACCCCAAATTGCTTTGATACAAGATGGGAGATTGTCATCTGAGATTTGCCACATCAGGGCTTCGTCAACATACAAAATCAACACCTTCCCTTTCTCCCTCTCCCACCCCAGATGACTTCTGAATTTCTGTACATTTGTGAATTCACAGAAACATGAAAAGGAGACACGAACATCACAAATGCAGATGTCTTTGTTTCTACCATATTACCTCCAGGTCCCTTCTTGAGTACATTCGGGAGCCCAAAGGGATGGACTCTACTGTGCAAAATCACTAAGTTTAGAGGCCAGAGGAAAAGGTGAGTTACACTTTTTGAAAGTTTTTGTCAGGAGCAGACAGATCCTTAAGTATTTTTTCCAAAGCTGATTTGTACTTTAATAAAACTGACATCTGCATCTCTAAAGAAATACTTCACTGTCAGAAGAATCTAGCTTAATTTTGTTTGCTTGAAATGTTTTCATCTCAGATCGAATTTAGAATACCCCACCACCTGTTTACACTACCAATCTCCAGCAAAGCGGCAAAACCTCACCTCTCCCATCTACTTTCCAGCTGGGACAGTTAAAGTGAAGGGGAGATACATGAGGTTTTTATACAGCCCTAAGTTCTTGTTCTTCCTTGAGTGTGTGCAACCTTTGTGCTCCAAATGTAACTGAGAACACATCTCAGCTCCACGGTGCACCAGGGTGTCCCACGAGCAGAGAAGCAGTCATATGTGTGAGCAACATTCACACTCCCCTAGAAACGCTGAAGCACAGAATAATACAAAAACAAAAGAAGGGTGAATAAGTCAGGCTGGTTTGGAAACAGTTAGAGTTCCAGTATCTGTTTCCACACCTATGAGTAGGGGGTGTTAGTAAAGGCAGAAAGATGGAACTAGGTTCTCTCCTACCCTAAAATTCTATTAATGCATTTGCAAAATTTTATTCTCCTCTTGTCTCTTATGGTTGGAACTTCTCAAATCTATTGAGGCGTACTAGCAAATAACCCTAGGCATATACACAAGTTACGGGGGATTTGTTTGAGATTGAAACCAACTGAAACTAACTCAGTGGCTAAAGAAAATAAGGGTGGTATTATGAAGAAGACTCAAATGGGTTTTGTGAGATCCAAGGGCAACAATCCGAAGAGGCCTCAGAGAGAGACTACCTTTCTGAAAAGGCCTCAGAAAACCCAGTGTTAGGAACCCAGGGAATGATCTTTCACAGGGGAAGAGTGCTAACCCTTGCCTGCCCTCTTCTCTCCTAACAGTCCATGGAGGTGAGATAGCCTCTATGCAAGACATATGCCCACACAGATTCTTTTTTCCTTTTTTAATTGTGGAAGGGTGCGTGCCCTCACTAGAGACAGAGAGACAGAGAAACCTCCGACCAAAGGATCATTGTCACTCCACAATCCATTCTCTATTTCTCCATCTTGTCAGGATTTGGAAGGCACACACGAGACTGGCTTCGGAAGCCACCAGATTCAGGATTTGAACCATGATCAGCCATGTGGGATATGGCTCCCTTGACCACTAGGCTACGGAGCCAGTCCCCAAGATTTTCTCTTTTTTTCATGATAGTATGCAGGTGAAAATGACAGGCAGAGACGGAGAGATAGGACTGAGCACCCTCCACAGGGTCTAGTCATGTTCTAGTCCCCTTCCTGCTGTCCTCTAGTCCATTGGATCTTGGGCACTCGCACATGTGCCCAGTATGTTTCGGGCTCACCAGGGATTTGAGCCACAGTTGCCACATGGGCTCCAGCTTCTCTCGAGTAGTACATTACCACGTGACACAGAACTGGCCTTTAATTCTTGTTTATCAGACAAGGGTCACTAATTGGGCAAGGCGTCCTGTCTGGCCCGACTATTATCATAGACACTGCAAGCTCACTGCTGAGACCCTATGAATTTAGGTATGGAGTGAATTGGGGAAGGTGAAAGTTTTCAGAATCTAGTTGGGGGAGGGAAGAGAATGGTTTACAGACTCCTATCACATGAGTAGGAAGACATCTTGAATAGAAATGATTCTCTTGGAGCAATGCTGAGAAGGGAGGCTGCATGAAGGACTAGTAAGAGTACAGCTGGCACCAGGACACCGGCCTGAGCCCCAGTCCTGACCCTGGCACTACAGGAATGAGGAGAGGCAGTTCTAATCACAACCTTTTTGAAGCTTGGTCTCATCACCCTTGAGGAGGAACTGTATGTCTCAATCCCTTAGAATTCTCAGTACCAAGCACTTGGACTTCATATTGTCTTTGTACGCCTCTTTCATTCCAAATGAAAATATATTTACAAGTACTTGATAAGACTGTTTAATATTAATTTGCAGATAGCTCTTAAAAGCTGATTCAAATACAGTGTTATTTACCTACTCAGTTTCTTCATGTACCTGGGTCTTCTTCCTCTGCATTAGGGGTCCTCGTTGGCAAGTAAGGAATGTCAGAGACAACAAGCCAAAACAATACCTCCTGTCCCTTAAGACCACAGAAGGTATTTTATGTAGGTGATACATGCATTTTGTATTTCTTGGGCCCACTGCCTCCTGAGAATGCAGGGAAGAGAATGGTTTACAGACTCCTATCACATGAGTAGGAAGACATCTTGAATAGAAATGATTCTCTTGGAGCAATGCTGAGAAGGGAGGCTGCATGAAGGACTAGTAAGAGTACAGCTGGCACCAGGACACCGGCCTGAGCCCCAGTCCTGACCCTGGCACTACAGGAATGAGGAGAGGCAGTTCTAATCACAACCTTTTTGAAGCTTGGTCTCATCACCCTTGAGGAGGAACTGTATGTCTCAATCCCTTAGAATTCTCAGTACCAAGCACTTGGACTTCATATTGTCTTTGTACGCCTCTTTCATTCCAAATGAAAATATATTTACAAGTACTTGATAAGACTGTTTAATATTAATTTGCAGATAGCTCTTAAAAGCTGATTCAAATACAGTGTTATTTACCTACTCAGTTTCTTCATGTACCTGGGTCTTCTTCCTCTGCATTAGGGGTCCTCGTTGGCAAGTAAGGAATGTCAGAGACAACAAGCCAAAACAATACCTCCTGTCCCTTAAGACCACAGAAGGTATTTTATGTAGGTGATACATGCATTTTGTATTTCTTGGGCCCACTGCCTCCTGAGAATGCATTTCTGTTATAGTACAGCTGCCTGATTGGAGAACTATGACATTCACAGATATATGATTAGATCAGAGGGGAAAAAATTGAAATGTGTGACTACTTTAAAAAATAAAATGCAATTTAAAAACCTCAAAATAGAGAAGGGCAAAAATCAAAACTAAAGAATCAGAGGCAGGTTGAAATTAGAAATGAGTTAAGTGAAAGCCAAATGACAAGATAAACAAAGGTGAGGAAAGACTATCCAGAGGCTTTGACAAAATAAGAATCCATTCCAACACACACAAAGTAAGACACTGGCAAGAGGGACCATGGTCCAAGAGGAGAAGGCAAGGACCATTTGCTGTCAAAAGCAGTAAACACTGCTCAAAGTTAAACAAACCTTTTGCCTCCATGTCCACAAAGGAAGATGGAAGATGCCAGAAATGGCCGTGCCCTGAAGAAGGGTCAATGAAAAAAAATATTAGTGAAGGAAATAAAAATGACACCAGAGTTTATGTCCTGAGGTTGACATACATGCCAGAAGCAGTGAGAAAATATTCTCACTGTAATCAACTTTAAAAAAAAGTCATTCAATCACTGTGCATCACTATAATATACCAAGTAGATTTTCCCATCCTGAATACACAGCATATTGGTTAAGTCAAAGATATTACCATACATATTATCATCAACGCATCGTTTTCCATTTCTGTGTCCCTTAAATATTTTGCTTCTTGAGACCAGCAGTTGACGTAACGGCTGTGTCACTGGACTCCCATGTAGTTGACTGTGGTTCAAGTCCCGGACCCGGTGGCTTAAACTCACACTGGGTGTGTGTGCATGCATGCCCAAGATCCCGAGGAGAATGGAGGAGAGGGGATCGCATCCCCTGGGATGTGATTTCTCGCTTTCTCTCTTTCTGGCAAGCACATGCACCCTATAGCAAAAACCTCAGAACAAATCAAAAACTTTGCTTCTTTCTTTTCCGCCTTGATTCTCTCTCACCCGCCTTCCACACTGTCTAGTATCCACAGTTGCTCTCCAAGTCTTTACAGCTTCCAACCTTTGTTTCCCTCATAGAGTGCTGACATTTGGTATATTGGGTGGGGATATACAATGCCTTTCTTTCAGAGTCTGGTTTGCTGTGCTTAGCAGTAAATATTATATATTCATCCATTTTCTATCAAATGCGAGTCTTACTGTTTTTTATGGCTGAGTAGTATCCCATAGTATATAAGTGCCAGACTTTTTCAGTCATGTGTTCATGAACATTTGGGTTGGTTTCATGTCTTAATAAATGTGATTAATCAACTTTTAGGTAAGGATACTTGGAAATGAGCTCCCCCACATTGTTAAGGGTCTAGTGAAATAGTAGTAGAGTCCTTCACTTGCCTTTAAATGTAAAACAGTAATGTATGGATTAAAAGAGAAAATCATCTCTAAAGCACCGCAGAGAGACTGTTCTCATATTTTTGGAGGGTGAGAATGCACAAGAAGACACCAAACATGCACCTGCAACAGAGATTTTGCTAGAAGACACACATGCTCGCCAGAGAGAGAGAGACAAAGAGACAGAAAGTGAGAAATCATCGCACCAGGGTGGATGGCCACGCTGCAATCCTCCATTCTCCTCTTGGGATTTTGGGCATGCAGGCATATGCGCCTGTTTTAAGCCACCAGGTCCAGGACTCAAACTGTGGCTGACCATGTGGGAGTCTAGCTCCCTGTCTGCTGGCTCCTCTGCAACCTATTTTTTAAAAAATCTTTATCAAGTTCTGGAGCACATGAACTCTGTACTCCTCCTACCCAATCAACTCATGATAGCCCCAGGGAATTAGTAAGACTCTAGGGCTCCATTCAAATTTTGGCAGACTTTTTTTTTTTTAAGTCAGATTTCTGCTATAGTGTGCGTTCACTTGCAGAGAGACAGAGAGAAAGTGAGAAATTACCCCCCCCAGGGGGGACGGCGATGCAATAATCTCTTCTTCATTCTCCTCTTGGGATTTTGGACACACGCACACACACATGCCCAGTTTGAGTTTTAAGCCACCAGGTCTGTGACTCAAGCTATGGTCAACTACGTGGGAGTCCAGCAACATAACCATTATGCCATCTGCTGGTCCCCTGGAAGACTGTTTACCATTGACTCAAAAAACGTATTAAAAATAGCTTGCCTTACTCATAAGAAAATGCAATTGATTTCCACACCCAATTACACAGACTCTAACTGTGCCTCCATTAATTGATGTGAGAGATAAACAGTCTCTGAGATGACATGGTTCTCAAGAGAAGAAAATGCCTAGGGTGGAGGAAACTCCTATGGAATGGCCCAAACTCCCCGAGTTGGACAAGGGGGAAGTGGCTCATGGAAACCATACTTGACCATGGACTTCTACCTAAAATCCCTTTTCAGGCTTCTACACAGCACTTCTTGGCTCTACCAGTAGCTGTGGAGCCAAATGCACTTAATGTCACTAAGGTACATTACAGGGACTGTCCATTTTATAAGTAAAAGGCTCAAGGCGGTATGTATGAGGCCACAGAAGTTTGCTCCATCGCATATTATTTTCCCGGTAGCTCTGATTCCCCATCCTCCTACTCCCTGCCTTGAGTAATGAGTCAGATCAACCTGTTTCAGAGCTTCAGACTCCAATTTGAGAGCCTCTGTCCAACAACCAGGTTCTAACACCTACTCTAAAGCACTCTTAGGCTGCTGGATGCAGAAACCACGCAGTGTTTTCCCCCTGCCTTTGTGAATATTAATAGACCCAGGTCTTCGTCCTTCCTTTATTATGTCTAACCATTGTCACCCCTTCTAGACATTCCAAGTGAGGAAAGCATCTACCCTCTGTAGAGATGGCCCTAAGCACTCTCTAAGGTGCTTAAGACTTCATCTTTCTCTCTTGAGGCATTTGCTGATTTCTAAGTTTGGGGGCAGAATCTGTGTCCTGTTTGTCTTTGCAACAAGGGCTGACACATAGTAGGTGCTTGATAAATACTTGCTAAGTGAAAAAAAAAAAAAAAAAAAAAAGAACTAACATGGAAAAAGATGTCCAGTGAAAATACAAAGAATTGACAAGTGGAGAATTACATATTTAATTTGGTTGAGAAATATTTACTATAAAGAGGGAGTATACCACTAGAATAAAAATTTCTTTCATAATGTTCTGATGCCCACACTCCAGAGTTCAATGCCAGCAGGGATTGGAAGTTTGAAACAAGTTTTCTTAAAGTACTACAAAAACTGTAGATTGAACAATGTAGCAACGTAAGTATTTAGATACTGTCAATGAGCAATCATTGATCAGGTTAACACCAGATAATCACATCTCAATTTCTAAGCTTCTGAAATGGAAGGAAAATTCTTATAGTAATATTAAAATACAGTGTTTTAGGAACCAACAGATGGCATAATGGTTATGTCGCTGGACTCCCATGTAGTCGACTACGGTTTGAGTCCCAGATCCAGTGGTTTAAGACTCACGCTGGGTGCATGTGCGTGCATGCCCTAAATCCCAAGAGGATAATGGAGAAGGGATTGTGGCCATTCCCCCTGGGGAGTGATTTCTTACTTTGTCTGTCTCTCTCTGGCTCTCTGGTGAGAACATATGCCCTATGTAAAAGCTCTTGAAACGAAGAAAAAAAAAATAATACAGTATTTTAAGCAAGCCAAAGATGATGCATTCTCTCAGGTATTTTCATTTAAGAATAATGCTGTGTTTTCTAGCACCTTATAAAGCATTATCAATAATTATGGGGTTAATGTCAAATACATTTTACTTCCTTGGTTCTTAACATTTAATTTTCCATTAGGTTACTATGCTAGCTTTTCTTGTCATTTTGTTCCTGAGTAAGTGAATGATTTATTAGACGCAGTATTCAGTGTATGAGCTTCTCATTTCAACTCAAAGAAACTGCAAATATTTATAGAAGATGAACCACATGTATTTGTTCCTGAAAAATGTCAGAATATGGCACTCCAGTCAAACGCGGAACAGAAGTTATTCTCTAACACTACATACTGTGGCAACTTTACTTCCACTGCCATGTTTTCCTAAACAGTTTTTCCCATTACAATTTCTAAGTCAAAAACCACTAAATCTTCCATTTAGAATGTTCTCTCACATTACTGAGTTACGGGAATCTAAACAATCATAAGGAATTTAAGAATTACACCTTTAAAACATGTAACTGATTTTGTTAAATTAATTTTACACCATGGAAAATACAGTAATTAAGTGTTAATGTTTGAACTGATCTTTCTTTTATTTTGCTCTTTAATACTTCAAAAGGGGGTTTTGTTGAACTCCACAATAAATTCCAGCCCTAGGCAATTACAACACAGGGATTAACCTGCACAGTGTACAATCCACAAGAACAGGGACCAGGACTGGCCCTGTTTATCAATGTACCCTTCGGCCTAACACAGTCACACTCAACTATGTGTTGACTCAAACAGGGAAACACTATGGTCGGAGTGCTGGACAGCAGAACCTTGCTTGGAGGCAGTTTAACTTGAGTAGAAAGCCTTATAACTTTATATACCTTTGACAAGTAAGTCTACTATGAGGTACTTAGAATTGCATATATTAAGTACTTGAAATCGAGAACATTCATGCCCTTGAGCATTTAAAAGCAAAACCCAGCAGGGGGCCAGCAGGTGGCCCCATGTGGATTCCCACATGGCCGACAGTTCTAGTTCTGGACCTGGTGGCTTTCTCTCTCTCTCTCTCACTCACTCACTCTGCCCCTCTCTGGTCAAATTAAAATAAAATAAGTAAATTAAATAAATACAGTTAAAATAAAAAATAATTCTTTAAAAAAAAAAGGCAAAACCCTCCCAACAATCTAACACCCCAAAAAGACTGCCTAGAGCGTGTCAGTGCGTCCCATCTCTAAAGCATTTTGTGTGCTGGTACATACAAACCACTGTTCTGCATTGCTTTACCCCAACCCTCAACGAACTCTTTTTTTCTTAAGTTTTAAAATGTATTTTTTTTTTTCACTAGAGAAAGAGAGACAGAGAGAAAGAGATGGGAACTCGCAATAGGGTCTTCATCCAATCCACCTGAGCCTCAGCCAGCCAGATTACAGGCATGTGTGTGTACCCAACATGTCCGGGAGACCCGGGGATGCAAACCTGGGACCTTTCCATATGGCCTGAGCATAACGAAGCGTGGTGATACCACTCTACTGGATGAGGGAAGAGGGGCACAGGGAGGGTCAGCAGCTCGCCCAAGAATGTACTAACAGGGTAGGGCTAGGTTCTGGTCTGGCTGTCTGACTCAAAGCCCCAGTGGTGCCCTCAAAACAATACTGCTGAAAAAATGTATTTCTTCACTCTGCTGACCTTTTCTCATTCCCGTTCTTGGTAATACTCCCAGGGGATCGCTATCTAAGAGTAACACGGGACATCCACCAGCTGGTAGTTCTCACAGCTTTTGGATTTACACA
The DNA here is from genome assembly GCF_000334495.1 of Tupaia belangeri chinensis. Lineage (NCBI taxonomy): Eukaryota > Metazoa > Chordata > Mammalia > Scandentia > Tupaiidae > Tupaia > Tupaia belangeri. The sequence continues at coordinate 4,189,770 of NW_006159462.1, forward strand.
ATAGCAGGATATATTATAAATGTTCAAATATAAAATTACTGAAGCCCAATTATTCTAGTGTATTTCTCTTCTTCCAATTCCTTCTTCCCCAATCACAACATGTACTATTAGCAAAGTTATATTTCCCAGTGTGGAAAGTTAAATATGAGGTCCTAAATAAGAAAATATACACAAAATAAATTTCATTTTTATATGAAATATGGTATTTGGATGAAATGCTTTTTAATAATTATTTTTTAAAGAATTATTTTACTTAACTTTATTTATTTACTTACTTATTATAATTTGACCAGAGAGGGACAGAGTGAGAATGAGAGTGAGAGCAAGGGAAAGTGAAAAAGCAAGCCTCCAGGTGTGGGACTTGAACTGGGATTGGCCATGCAGGAGTCCAGGACCCTTAATCACCATGCCACCTGCTGGCCTCAAAAATAATGTTTTTTAAATAATAATGTTCTCATAATATTTTCTTATGTCCAACAGCCTATGAAAATTGGGACTGGTTGACCATCACATGAAGAGATGAGAAGGTCTGTGGGAAACAGGTGATTCCAGGCATGGAGACAAGAGGTTTCCGGGCAAGCACATGAAGCTTGGGACTGCAGGAATGGTCCACGGGGAGCAGTGACCTATAAACACTCACAGTGGTCACCCAGGTCTTCAGGTGAGGAACTGGAGTCGGGATGAGCAGCACTGGGCCTGTGGCTGAAGTGCAGCGCCTGACAGGTAGCAGAGGAGCTAAAGCCTGAAGGGCTGAGCCTGTGCAGCTTCTGGTTAAGCCATGTTTTATCTTTTGAAATAAACAAGTATAGTACAGAAATACGTGAGATAAAATAAATGTAAAAACAAATGAACAAGTAGTCAAGATTTTGTTTTATTTTACTGTTGGCTAGAAAGACAACATTATAGCCAAAGATGGCAATGACATTGAAAGAATTCTCTGTGCTTTTCAATGGGCAAATATATTTTTCCCCAGAGTTCCCTGATACGATCTCAAGAGTCCATGATAACTCCTCTTCTGACGACGTCCTTTTCTTAGTTGTTGTATTCTTGAAGAGCCTGGGCCATGAAGAGCTTGCCTAGGTTCTGGGCAGTGAACTCCTTGATGTTCTGGCAGTAAGTGTTAATCTGGCCTGTGCATTTGAGAAAGCAAGAATGAGAGTCACCATGTTCTATAAGGTGTAAAGTCACCTAGAATACCAGTCAAACAAGAAAGCCAGCATAATATAGAATTATCAGTATTTTGTTTTCAATCAAAAGATTTTAAGAGTCAATTCTATTTTCCCATGAGGGATGAAGAATTTAAGTTTCTTTGAAAATAAGCTATCTTCCACTCTTGATTATGCAAACGATGAAATAACTACAACTTTTTAAAAGGTTAATAGAAATTAAGACATCAATAAAAATGCAATGACTATGCAGAGCAGATCAAGGCTGTACTAAGACAACTGAGAGGAAAACACGGGCTTTCCATTTTTTTTTTTTTTTTTTTGAGAGAGATTTCTGCCACAGGGCACATGTGCTCACCAGAGAGACAAGAAACAGGAAGACAAAGCGCGAGGAATCACCCCTGCAGGGCAAGGGCCACGCCACAACCCCTTGTCTTCCAGTCTCCTCTCAGCATTTTGGGCACGCACACACATGTGCCCAGCTGAGTTTCAAGCTGCTGCGTCCAGGGTTCAAACTGCAGTCGACTACGTGGGGATCCAGCAACATAATCATTATGCCATCTGCTGGTCCCTCTCCTTCAATACTAGCGAAATAAAACTACAGAACTGCAGGCTACCTGGGCCCTCTCACCCAATACAGTAGTTCACAGTCTGTGCTTTGGAAATGTTAAGCCATTTCTCCGTGAGCCAAGACAGAGTTAGAGCAGGAAGTCTACCTGAAAAAAGGACTCCATCACAGCTTTTATGTCTTAGAATTTATGACCTAATCCAATGCAACAGCTACACAATTCTTAAATGTAAGACCCAGAATCCTACTTGAATCAGACCTTAAGGAAGGAACAGTGTTTTCGTTCCTCAAACTAATCTCTATGTATATTAGAAAGTTTAAGGGAGCCAGCCAGTGGCATAGTGGCTAAGGTACCGAATCTTACAAGGTTGACTATGTGATTAGAGTCTTGGACTTAGCTTGAAAAACATGCCAGGTACGTATACATATGTGCTCAAAAACCCTAAAGGAGAAACAGAAAAAATACCGTGGTGTGACCCTCCCTCCACCCCACCCTTCCGTCTCTCTCCAGGAAGTGCATTCACTCTCTAGTAAATTGGAAAAAAAAAAAAAAAAAAAACAATTTAAGGATCTCAGTTTTTCCTCCACAGCAAAACAGAATTGAGATATTGGAGAAGAGCAGCTTTTCACTGAGTAGGATTTTCATTCTATTATTCATTTATTCACTATTTTATTATTATTTTATTATTCATTCATTTATTATTTTCATTTAATAAACCTCTCATTGAAAGCTAGCTGATTTAAAAAATAGCATCTAACAGCATTTTTGCACAAATAAAACTATAGGCAAAATGAAAGCATAAATGTTATACAATCAAAATTAGGTTCTAGCATTGAATACAAGATTTCTACCACTTAAAGGTGGTATTAAATGTTATATATCCTCGGAGCCAGCAGGTGGCATGGTGGTAAGGGCACTGGACTCCCACAGAGCCGACCGTGGTTCAAATCCCAGATCTGGTGGCTTGCTTTCTCACTTTCTCTCTCACAACGTCCCTCTCTGGTCAAATTAAAATGACTGAATAAATAAATTTAAAAAATAATAGTTCTTTAAAAAAATGTTAAATATCTTCAAAGAAAAGTATATCCAGATTTATGTTCATGTTATTGCAAATGTAAATCAAAGTGAGAAAAATATTTTCTGCAAGTCAGAAAATTTAATTCAATTCACATACCCTCTGTACAATGCTAGGGTAGAGGACAAAAAACAAGGAGCCTAAGCTAAATGATCTTTCGCATTACAAGATTGAAACCTTTTTTTCTTGGTTATTGTGAAATACGACTCAAATAAAACCTTTCCATTTTGAAAAGGTTATAATGATATCTCAAAAATTTTTAGAGCCACACAGAGAGAAACACTGAAAGAACTAAGAAATAGCATACACAAATTCATGAATTTCAGGAATTATAGGTGCTAGATTCAAATTTGTCCTTCAACCATTTAAAATACACCAGCTTTGGGGCCAGCAGGTGGTGTGGTGGTTAAGGTGCTGGACACTCCCACATGGCCGACCATAGTTCGAGTCCTGGACCTGGTGGCTTGCTTCCTCCCTTTCTCTCTCTGGTCAGATTAAAAAAAATAATAAATGAATGAATAAATAAAATTAATAATAAATAAATAAAATAAAATACACCAGTTTTTACGGCATACTTTTCAGACTGTATAAAGTTTTCATTGTTTTTCCTTCCTAAAAAACAAAGCGAACCAGCCATGGTGTGCACTGGCTCGTTACCTGCAATGAGCAGCGACTCCATCCTGGCAGGGGGCTGGGGTGGCTTGAAGAGCTTGGACAGGTCCTCCTCAGGGAGCGGGGGTTCTCCCCGACTCTGGCGCTGCATATTCTCCTGCTGGCGACGCTGCTGATACTAAAATTCAAAGGGAAAATGACTTGATTATACTTCTCTCTATGTGAAGAATCAAGTCCTCCCTCAGCTCTGCTACCAGTGAAGCTCCATTGCCCTGAATTTCAATCTCAGATTATAAATGGTGCTATTTGGTAACTTGCTTCTAAGAAACTAAATAAGGCAACAGTAGAAGAAAATTCCTTTCATGTAAACTCTAGTGTCACTTTGAGTTCTAAGAGTCTGTAACTAATGATTCAGAAAACAAAAGTGGTTATGTAAGTAAAAGAGGTCGTAAAGGGCAATGCAGCTCATGATGAGTGAGTGCAAAGGAGTAATGTTACCATTTATGACAATGGGTAACTGATTCATCCTAACATTAAGAATTAAGGAATGAACTACTCATCAGGCAATTCCTTCTACCTTAGGCCTACTCAGCTAAAATAACAATGCTACCAGAGATGTTATTATTACTGTGTCCACTACTACTCTTCTCAACTGATAATCATCTGTGCCTTAGCTCTATGGCTAAGAATGTATACAAGCTCAGATAATGCTTCAAAGACTTCCAAAATCTGGATTCCTATGATTCTCTGAATAGAAGACAGGAGATGAGGATGGACATACTGCAAATCCCTTCTCCTCTCAGGATCTTGGGCACAGGCACACACACATACCTGGCAGGAGTTTAAGCCATCGGGTCCGGGACTCGAACCACGGTCAACTACGTGGGAGTCCAGCAATATAGCCATTATGCCAACTGCTGGTCTTCATCAGGATTTTATATAAAGGTAGACTTACTCTAAATTTATAGATCAGTGACAATGATAAGCTGCTAATTATAGATTGTAACAGTGGAAGAAATAATATCCTACATAGTCTTAAAAAGTCAGCTAGTGGGCTAGTAAAAATAAGCCCTTGATTCCTATGAAAACCATGGGGAATGACAGTCAGTTGCTTTGCCTCATTAAGGGACAAGAGAGAAGTGAGACATATCTTAAAAAGGTTATGAATCAGGGCCAGCAGGTGGTGTGGTGGTTAAGGTGCTGGACTCCCACAAGCCAACTGTGGTTCCAGTCCTGGACCTGGCAGCCTACTTTCTAACTTCCCCTTTCTCTCTCACCGTCTCTACTCCTAACAGGGGCCGGGAGGTGGTGTGGTGGCTAAGGGCACTGGACTCCCACATGACCAACCATGGTTCAAGTACCCAGACCTGGCAGCTTGCTTTCCCTCTCTCTTTCTCACTCTGTCCCTCTCTGGTCAAATTAGAATAAAAAAATAAATAACTCTTTAAAAAAGTTAAAACAAAACCAAAAAAACCCAATAATAATGATGACAAATAAAATTAAATAATTCTTTTTTAAAAAAGGGTTATGAATGGTGCTGGTAAATATGAATAAATATCAAAACACAAAACTATGAAGCTTATTAGATTTTGCGAATTATCTACAAGATTGGTTTTTAGAATCAATTTGTCTCATAGGTGACACACACTTCTTCATTTCATATCCGAAGTGAGTCCTTCACCTACACAAAGAACCAGCAAGAGAATGAATCAGCTAGAATGTCTCCTCCTCCTCCTCCTCTTCCTTCTTCAGTTTATCAGAGAATTGTAAGCACCACCCTTTCAGTTAAAAAATATGCTTTAGAATCAGCAGGTGGCAAGAGGTTAAGTTGGCTTGATCCCACAGGACTAACTGCATGGTTCAAGTCTGAATCCGGTGGGCTTGCCAAACATGCTGAGTATGTGTAGGTACATGTACAAAATCCCAAAAAAAGGAGAATTGAGGTGAAGGGACTGTGGCATGGCCATCCCCATTGAACGGTGGTTTCTTGCTTTTGCTCTCTCTTTCTCCAGCAAGTGCATAGGCCCTCTGGCAAAGATTTAAAAACAAACAAACAAACAGCAATACCTTGTGAGGGTGAGCCTCGCAGAGCATTGTATAAAAAAGATGCTTTATAGATGTATATGTTTCTACAATTCTAAGTGTGATAGAAACAAGACATTTTAAATTTCACTAGATATATAAACTCTGACATCACAATTTTTCAAATGTAATATTCTCAGAATTAGTTATGCTTAGAATTCTATATTTAACAACACCCTGTCTGAAGTACAGAGTAGTCATATATATATAAACACTACTTTCACAGATAAACATTCTACAATCAATGAATCTATGAATCAAATGCTAAGAACATTTTAGAGTAATACAGTCCAAAAACAATATTCTGGGAACAGTGAAAAATGCATGGCCTTCAGGCAACGCTACACAGTTTAGAAAGGGTAAATGACCATAGCAGTATATATGTGCATATGAGAATATTGAGGTAATTCCAGGGTTTTTGTCTGTATTATGCTATCTATTTCACAGCAGTTGGTCTATTATTTCCTATCAAAATTGCTTACTCTTAATCACAATTGCTCAGTTTTCTAAATGAACTGAAGATTGCTAACTACAGCAATGAGCCACTACCAAACCAATTATGGTTAGTGAAGAAATGAGCTGTGACACTTTGGAATCTCTTCGCCTCTGATTTTCTCAATAAATGTATCTCTTATTTGCATAACCTTGGCATCACACTCTAAGCTTAATGTACTGACTCTAAGATAGGTGTTTTTAAGCACAATATGTAAACACTGTATTGGGAACATCGTATATAAAGAATAATCTTTTGAAATATGAGATGGAGTTACCAGCTAACACTCAGTGCCTTACCCAAGACAAATGAGATCATTTTGAAGATGAGTCTTGAAGTATCATACTTAGAAACCAATATCTGTTGAATTTTTCTGTAATACCAACCTGATGCTTCTGCTGCTGCTGTTTACTAATATTCCTCATGTATGTGTTATATTTAACTATATCTTGGCTCATTTCATCCACTCTGTCCATCAACAACTGCAGATTCTTCCCCAAATGATTGCTGAAATGTAAATACACTGACATGTCACACATTAAGTTATGGCTTTGCCTCTGCTCTAAACAGTTCAAGGTACTGAATTGATCTGCTTTTTTGCTAAAAGAATGAGAACACATACATGCATTAAAAACAAGGGCACAAGAAAGAATCTCATGTAGCTTGTTATTAAACTTTCCATATTGAACCCACAACTGTAATCTCAGGGGTATCTGAAATAGCTCAGTTTCTTATTAATAGGTATGTTAGAGTAGGAACTCTGAAGCATACCTAGTGAGATATTTATAATGCACATTTTTTAAAAACCAAGTTTCACTTAAGTTCAATATACCTGAACCCTTTTCCGTAACAGTCCCCACCTCCACAAGCTCCACAGCATTTCCATCAGGAGTCAGAGGGAAGAACCATGCAAACAGATTAAGATTTCTAACACATAATTTCTCTCTCTAGTGACTGTAAACAAAGAACAGCATTTATTCTGCAAAGCCAGAAAAAGAAGCTCCTTTCCTTTTGCCTCTCCTAGAATCTATAGTATAGTTTTTCATACTTCCTTTTCTAGAAATTTCTATTGCAATCTAGTTAATAAGTGAAATCTTTTTTTTTTTAAAGAGATTTTTGCTAGAGGGTGCGTTCACTCACTCAAGAGACAGAGAAAGAGAGAGAGAGAGCAAGAAATCACCTCCCGAGGGTTGGCCACACCACAATCCCTTCTCCTTCATTTTCCTCTTGGGATTCTGGGCCCGCACACACATGCACCCAGCATGTGTTTCAAGCCTCCAGGTCCAGGACTTGAGCTGTGGTTGACTATGTGGGAGTCCAGCAACATAACCATTACTCCATATGCTGGTTCCAACTATGTAAAATCTTTTCATAAAGATGGTAATAACTGGGAACCAGCAGTTAGCGTAATGGCTATGTCGCTGGACTCCCACGTAGTTGACCGCGGTTCGTGTCCCGGACCCGGTGGCTTAAAACTCACGCCGGGCGCGTGTGCGTGCGTGCCCAAGATCCCGAGAGGAGAATGGAGGAGAAGGGATTGCCTGAAGTACAGAGTAGTCATATATATATAAACACTACTTTCACAGATAAACATTCTACAATCAATGAATCTATGAATCAAATGCTAAGAACATTTTAGAGTAATACAGTCCAAAAACAATATTCTGGGAACAGTGAAAAATGCATGGCCTTCAGGCAACGCTACACAGTTTAGAAAGGGTAAATGACCATAGCAGTATATATGTGCATATGAGAATATTGAGGTAATTCCAGGGTTTTTGTCTGTATTATGCTATCTATTTCACAGCAGTTGGTCTATTATTTCCTATCAAAATTGCTTACTCTTAATCACAATTGCTCAGTTTTCTAAATGAACTGAAGATTGCTAACTACAGCAATGAGCCACTACCAAACCAATTATGGTTAGTGAAGAAATGAGCTGTGACACTTTGGAATCTCTTCGCCTCTGATTTTCTCAATAAATGTATCTCTTATTTGCATAACCTTGGCATCACACTCTAAGCTTAATGTACTGACTCTAAGATAGGTGTTTTTAAGCACAATATGTAAACACTGTATTGGGAACATCGTATATAAAGAATAATCTTTTGAAATATGAGATGGAGTTACCAGCTAACACTCAGTGCCTTACCCAAGACAAATGAGATCATTTTGAAGATGAGTCTTGAAGTATCATACTTAGAAACCAATATCTGTTGAATTTTTCTGTAATACCAACCTGATGCTTCTGCTGCTGCTGTTTACTAATATTCCTCATGTATGTGTTATATTTAACTATATCTTGGCTCATTTCATCCACTCTGTCCATCAACAACTGCAGATTCTTCCCCAAATGATTGCTGAAATGTAAATACACTGACATGTCACACATTAAGTTATGGCTTTGCCTCTGCTCTAAACAGTTCAAGGTACTGAATTGATCTGCTTTTTTGCTAAAAGAATGAGAACACATACATGCATTAAAAACAAGGGCACAAGAAAGAATCTCATGTAGCTTGTTATTAAACTTTCCATATTGAACCCACAACTGTAATCTCAGGGGTATCTGAAATAGCTCAGTTTCTTATTAATAGGTATGTTAGAGTAGGAACTCTGAAGCATACCTAGTGAGATATTTATAATGCACATTTTTTAAAAACCAAGTTTCACTTAAGTTCAATATACCTGAACCCTTTTCCGTAACAGTCCCCACCTCCACAAGCTCCACAGCATTTCCATCAGGAGTCAGAGGGAAGAACCATGCAAACAGATTAAGATTTCTAACACATAATTTCTCTCTCTAGTGACTGTAAACAAAGAACAGCATTTATTCTGCAAAGCCAGAAAAAGAAGCTCCTTTCCTTTTGCCTCTCCTAGAATCTATAGTATAGTTTTTCATACTTCCTTTTCTAGAAATTTCTATTGCAATCTAGTTAATAAGTGAAATCTTTTTTTTTTTAAAGAGATTTTTGCTAGAGGGTGCGTTCACTCACTCAAGAGACAGAGAAAGAGAGAGAGAGAGCAAGAAATCACCTCCCGAGGGTTGGCCACACCACAATCCCTTCTCCTTCATTTTCCTCTTGGGATTCTGGGCCCGCACACACATGCACCCAGCATGTGTTTCAAGCCTCCAGGTCCAGGACTTGAGCTGTGGTTGACTATGTGGGAGTCCAGCAACATAACCATTACTCCATATGCTGGTTCCAACTATGTAAAATCTTTTCATAAAGATGGTAATAACTGGGAACCAGCAGTTAGCGTAATGGCTATGTCGCTGGACTCCCACGTAGTTGACCGCGGTTCGTGTCCCGGACCCGGTGGCTTAAAACTCACGCCGGGCGCGTGTGCGTGCGTGCCCAAGATCCCGAGAGGAGAATGGAGGAGAAGGGATTGCGTCGTGACCATCCCCCCTGGGGGGTGATTTCTCGCTTTCTGTCTCTATGTCTCTCTCTGTCTGTCTGGCGAGCGCACGCGCCCTACAGTGAAAATCTCTCAAAAAAAAGAAAAAAAAGATGGTAATAACTGGTACAATGACAGGACCAGCAACTGGCATAATAGCTATGTCGTTGGACTCCCATGTAGTAGACCGCAGTTCGAGTCCCGGACCCGGTGGCTTAAACTCACGCCAGGCACGTGCGCGTGTGTGCCCAAGATCCCGAGAAGAGAATGGAGGAGAAGGGATTGTGGGGTGGCCATCCCCCCTGGGGGGTGATTTCTTGCTTTCTGTCTCTCTCTCTTTCTGGCGAGCACACGTGCCCTATAGCAAATTCCTCTAAAATAAATAAATAAAAAATAATAATAACCAGTACAATGACTACCATCTATTTATTTATTTCTGCCAGTAATTATTTCCTGTCATAGTAAAGCCTGGACAGCCACTATACATGTATACTCTAAAAATAGCTAGCTGACAAAGAGTAGTTACTCATTTATTGATTTCAAACAGATACTTACTAAACTTCTATGATGTACCAGCCTGAGTAGTAGGAAATAGAAACACAATAATTACTGAAACATACATGGTCTTTATTTTCATTGATCTTATTATAAATGATTAGGGAAGAAAGCAGAAAGGGAAAGGGGAGAAGAACAGACACCTACTTTAGATAACATGGTCCAAATATATCTTTGGGAGATGATAGGTTGAAAGTGAAAGATTAGGAGTCAGTCATGCAAAACAGTATTCCAGGCAAAACAAAATACAACTGATGGCAGAAATGAGCAAGAATTACAGATTTAATCATTAAAAAAGAGGCCCGAAATAGCTGGAGCACAGTGATTAGGTTAGGGAGGCCCAAAAATCACACACAGCAAACCCGTTAGCACCACACACGAATGATGCTCTGGAGTTGGGGATGTCTGTGACATGTTTAAGGCTTAAATTTTAAAAGGATCACTCTGCTGATAGATTAGAGAGTAAAAACCAGGAAATCAGTTAAAAGTTCATTGTTGAGAGCTGGAGATATAAAATGATGCAGCTATGGTGGAAAACAGTTTGGTGGTTTCTCAAAAAGCTAAAAAGAGTAACTATATTGCAAAGTAATTTATTCCTTTGTACATATTTAAAAGAGAATTAAAAACATATGTTCACATAATACCTGCACATGTATGTTAATAGTTGCACAGCCCAAAAGTAGAAGCAATCCAAATGCCCATCAAATAATGGAAGGACAAACTGTGGTACGTCCATACAGCAGAATATTATGCAGTCATAAAAAGAATGTTGTGATATGGATAAACCCTGCAAATGTGCTAAGCTAAAGAAGACAGACGCAAGGAGCTACTTCTAGAATTTTAATCACATGTGGAGATCAAGCAAATCCACAGAGACAAAAAGTAACTAATTGCTGGTGGGAGATGGGCAAATGGAGAGTGACTTCTAAGGTGTGTGAAGTTTCTGTTCAGTGTTATAAACATGTTCTGGAATTAGCGATGGTTGTCATACTGAAAATATGCTAAGGATCACTGAATTCTACACTTAAAAATGGTTAAAATGGTGAATTTTATCTCAATTTAGAAAACTGCAAGTATACATACACACACACATACGGACGAGAGAACTGTCTGTGATATTCTAGAGACAGTATGCTTGACTAGATACTGGCAGTTCCTGAAGAACTGGCGATTTTTATTTGATAGAAGGTATAAGAAAGACATTAAGTTTTTCATCTTGAGCAGAGACATCCCAGTTTCTCAGCTTGAGCAGCTAACTGGTGGGTTATTGTATTTTGATTAAAGAAAAAGACTGAGGAAGAAACAGGATAGGAATAGTGGGAATTAATGAAGGTAAATCCAATTAAAATATGGTATTCTATCTGTAATCTGAAGAAAACCAGAAAGTCTCAGGACCAGCAGATAGCATGTGGTTACGTCACTGGACTCCCAAGTAGTCGACTGTAGTTTGAGTCCCTGACCCTGGGGCTTAAAACTCACACTGGGTACGTGTGTGTGCATGCTCAAAATCCCAAGAGAAGAATGGACTGTGATGTGGCCATGCCCCCTGGGGGATAATTTCTTGCTTTCTGTCTCTCTTTATCTCTCTGACGAGTATACATGCCCTAAGAAAAATCTCAAAAACAAAAGAAAGCAAAAAAGAAAGTCTTGGCTCTTTCTCAAACACATAATGAGCAAAGAACTGGAATGTGTGTGAATAAATTTACCTTTAATCCTAGCCTGGAACTTTTTAGATAACCCTGATCCACTAACTTGGTCTAAAGACTATCTAAGGTTATCAGGCACTTCTTTCACATTAAATTTTATTTCATACTTAATCTCACCGTATTTTTAAAAAACTTTTCATTTTAAAACATTTCTTCTTCTCTAGAAACTAGACACTTACTTGCTTTTTCGTTTTTTAACATTTTAATAGTCTTATTTTAACTTACCCAGACTTAAGGATTGGGTATATGGCACAAGATGAGAAACGAAAATGATTTTTTCCCAGTAGCTGTTGGATGACCAGATCCATTGATTAGATAGTAACATTGCTTTCCAAATACTAGGATATAAACTTGGGGTCAGCAGGAGGTGTGGTGGTTAAGACACTGGACTCCTACATGGCCAATGGCAGTTCAAATTCCGGACCCAGCTTGAAAATCACACTGGATGTACTTGCATGTGTGCCCAGGATCCTAAAAGGTGAATGGATTGTGTGTAGCCATCCCCAAGGGAATGAATTCTC
>NW_006159462.1:4202957-4205739 GCF_000334495.1 Tupaia belangeri chinensis
GTGACCATCCCCCCTGGGGGGTGATTTCTCGCTTTCTGTCTCTATGTCTCTCTCTGTCTGTCTGGCGAGCGCACGCGCCCTACAGTGAAAATCTCTCAAAAAAAAGAAAAAAAAGATGGTAATAACTGGTACAATGACAGGACCAGCAACTGGCATAATAGCTATGTCGTTGGACTCCCATGTAGTAGACCGCAGTTCGAGTCCCGGACCCGGTGGCTTAAACTCACGCCAGGCACGTGCGCGTGTGTGCCCAAGATCCCGAGAAGAGAATGGAGGAGAAGGGATTGTGGGGTGGCCATCCCCCCTGGGGGGTGATTTCTTGCTTTCTGTCTCTCTCTCTTTCTGGCGAGCACACGTGCCCTATAGCAAATTCCTCTAAAATAAATAAATAAAAAATAATAATAACCAGTACAATGACTACCATCTATTTATTTATTTCTGCCAGTAATTATTTCCTGTCATAGTAAAGCCTGGACAGCCACTATACATGTATACTCTAAAAATAGCTAGCTGACAAAGAGTAGTTACTCATTTATTGATTTCAAACAGATACTTACTAAACTTCTATGATGTACCAGCCTGAGTAGTAGGAAATAGAAACACAATAATTACTGAAACATACATGGTCTTTATTTTCATTGATCTTATTATAAATGATTAGGGAAGAAAGCAGAAAGGGAAAGGGGAGAAGAACAGACACCTACTTTAGATAACATGGTCCAAATATATCTTTGGGAGATGATAGGTTGAAAGTGAAAGATTAGGAGTCAGTCATGCAAAACAGTATTCCAGGCAAAACAAAATACAACTGATGGCAGAAATGAGCAAGAATTACAGATTTAATCATTAAAAAAGAGGCCCGAAATAGCTGGAGCACAGTGATTAGGTTAGGGAGGCCCAAAAATCACACACAGCAAACCCGTTAGCACCACACACGAATGATGCTCTGGAGTTGGGGATGTCTGTGACATGTTTAAGGCTTAAATTTTAAAAGGATCACTCTGCTGATAGATTAGAGAGTAAAAACCAGGAAATCAGTTAAAAGTTCATTGTTGAGAGCTGGAGATATAAAATGATGCAGCTATGGTGGAAAACAGTTTGGTGGTTTCTCAAAAAGCTAAAAAGAGTAACTATATTGCAAAGTAATTTATTCCTTTGTACATATTTAAAAGAGAATTAAAAACATATGTTCACATAATACCTGCACATGTATGTTAATAGTTGCACAGCCCAAAAGTAGAAGCAATCCAAATGCCCATCAAATAATGGAAGGACAAACTGTGGTACGTCCATACAGCAGAATATTATGCAGTCATAAAAAGAATGTTGTGATATGGATAAACCCTGCAAATGTGCTAAGCTAAAGAAGACAGACGCAAGGAGCTACTTCTAGAATTTTAATCACATGTGGAGATCAAGCAAATCCACAGAGACAAAAAGTAACTAATTGCTGGTGGGAGATGGGCAAATGGAGAGTGACTTCTAAGGTGTGTGAAGTTTCTGTTCAGTGTTATAAACATGTTCTGGAATTAGCGATGGTTGTCATACTGAAAATATGCTAAGGATCACTGAATTCTACACTTAAAAATGGTTAAAATGGTGAATTTTATCTCAATTTAGAAAACTGCAAGTATACATACACACACACATACGGACGAGAGAACTGTCTGTGATATTCTAGAGACAGTATGCTTGACTAGATACTGGCAGTTCCTGAAGAACTGGCGATTTTTATTTGATAGAAGGTATAAGAAAGACATTAAGTTTTTCATCTTGAGCAGAGACATCCCAGTTTCTCAGCTTGAGCAGCTAACTGGTGGGTTATTGTATTTTGATTAAAGAAAAAGACTGAGGAAGAAACAGGATAGGAATAGTGGGAATTAATGAAGGTAAATCCAATTAAAATATGGTATTCTATCTGTAATCTGAAGAAAACCAGAAAGTCTCAGGACCAGCAGATAGCATGTGGTTACGTCACTGGACTCCCAAGTAGTCGACTGTAGTTTGAGTCCCGGACCCTGGGGCTTAAAACTCACACTGGGTACGTGTGTGTGCATGCTCAAAATCCCAAGAGAAGAATGGACTGTGATGTGGCCATGCCCCCTGGGGGATAATTTCTTGCTTTCTGTCTCTCTTTATCTCTCTGACGAGTATACATGCCCTAAGAAAAATCTCAAAAACAAAAGAAAGCAAAAAAGAAAGTCTTGGCTCTTTCTCAAACACATAATGAGCAAAGAACTGGAATGTGTGTGAATAAATTTACCTTTAATCCTAGCCTGGAACTTTTTAGATAACCCTGATCCACTAACTTGGTCTAAAGACTATCTAAGGTTATCAGGCACTTCTTTCACATTAAATTTTATTTCATACTTAATCTCACCGTATTTTTAAAAAACTTTTCATTTTAAAACATTTCTTCTTCTCTAGAAACTAGACACTTACTTGCTTTTTCGTTTTTTAACATTTTAATAGTCTTATTTTAACTTACCCAGACTTAAGGATTGGGTATATGGCACAAGATGAGAAACGAAAATGATTTTTTCCCAGTAGCTGTTGGATGACCAGATCCATTGATTAGATAGTAACATTGCTTTCCAAATACTAGGATATAAACTTGGGGTCAGCAGGAGGTGTGGTGGTTAAGACACTGGACTCCTACATGGCCAATGGCAGTTCAAATTCCGGACCCAGCTTGAAAATCACACTGGATGTACTTGCATGTGTGCCCAGGATCCTAAAAGGTGAATGGATTGTGTGTAGCCATCCCCAAGGGAATGAATTC
>NW_006159462.1:4205763-4230313 GCF_000334495.1 Tupaia belangeri chinensis
TGGTGAGCACATGCCCCCTAGGGAAAAACCTTAAAAAAAAAAAAAAAAAAAAGAATACTGCTTCATACATTCATTCTATCAACACATATTACTGAGTACATACATACTTTGCCAGTCACTCTGTTAGATACTAAGGATTAAACCATATAAGATACTGCTGTACTCAACACATGCTAGTGAGAAGAGAGAAATTTAAGTAGATAAATACAACACAGTGGTAGCAACTGCTATTTTGGACAAACAACACGAGCGTAAGTGAAAGTGTAGTAGGATCAGGTGAAATCTTCCCAGATTATCTGACAACCAAATTTTGAGTTCTTGAGGAGAAGTCATGGCTAGATGAGGAAGGTAGTAAAGGCAATGCTGATACTGGGCATAAGCAGGACGTTCTGAAATCCTGGCATTAAAAGCCTGTTGCATTTAAAACCTGCAAACAGTTCGGTACACCAGGAGGACAGGGAGGGGCAAGACTAGAAAGCAGAGAACTAAGAAACTAAAAAACAGCACACAGTGTGCACTCTTAAAGAATAATGGAGAACGAGTCAGATTTTTAAGCAAAAGAATAATATGAGCATCCAATTTGCATTTAACTACATCACTACAATTTTGAAAGAGGAAAAGGTTAAAAACGGAGTCAGGAGACTGCAGAAGTAACCAGGAAGAGAAATAAGGCTCTGGTCTAAGGTAACAAAATTCATGGAAGTAAGGCAAAATCACCCAGGAAAGTATGTGGGGAAAGACAGATCTTAGGAACATTAATGTTTAGAGACAAGCAAAAAAGGGTCCACTGTAAAGAATAAGATATAACCCAGAAGAGTCATAGTTTGACACACCCCAAAGAATGAATTTAAGAGTGGGGTTATCAACAGTACTAAATGCTGAGCAATCTACAGTATGCTGTGTGGTAGAGGCTAGTAAGTGTTTTGTGACTTTGGTGAGAATTCTAACAAGATACAATGGATGGAACACTGAAAAGTACTGAAGATAAGTGGAAAGTGAGGAAATACAAACAACAGAAAAGGTGACCTTTTTTTCCTTTAAATATGAGGGAGACAAGTTCAGTCTTTATTGTTAGGAGGTGCATGCTAACTTATTTAGGGGATAAAAGTCTACAATTTACTTTCAAGTGATTAAAAAAAAGCAGATGTTTATATTTAAAGAGAGAAAAAGAAGGGGTCTGAATGTGGCAAGATGTATAATTGGTGAATTTAGATAAAAGGTTTATGGGTGGGTGTTCACTATATTATTCTTTCAAATTGAAGAATTGAAAATTAAAAAAAATAATGGGAAGAAAAATAGTTCAATTAAGAAAAAATAACTAGTACAGACAGGAACTGAAAATCAATGAGAAAGAAGGGGAGGAACCATGTGAGGTCCTAAGGAGGTAGAAGGATGGGGTTGCATCAAGAGCTGATCCTTATATCTTCAGAGCAAAGAAAGAACTGAGGCCCAAAAAGCTGTGTCAAATATGTGAAATGCAGTTATAGCTCCATGACTAATTTTTAAGTAAATCATTTATATCATTAAGCACAAAAGAAAATCAAAGAAAGGAAAGATCACCACCACACTCATGGCTAGGAAGTTACATGGAGAGCAGTGACATTGGAGAATGACAAAGACCAGATACTGCCACACGCAGAAGAAAATCTATTTCCTGAAGCCAGATCTTAAATCTTAGAGACTGACTACAATTATTTTAACAATAAAGAGATCTTCCCTTTCCACAAAATGTCTTTAATAAGAGTGTTGATATTATGTGTCGCAAGTGTATGTAATTATAGTAAAAGAACACTGCCACAGCACAAATACATAGACTTTAAAGATTCCGTAAGATGGGAGAGTCCATGGTGCAGTGTTTGGTTAGAGGAGCCCGATCCTACATGGCTTACTGCAGTCTAAATTTCATCCCCAGTCAGTTGAAAAACGTGCCGGGGGGCTTGTGTATGTGTGTGTGTCCAAAATCCTGACAGGATGGAGAAATGGAGGAAAGAGGACTGTGGCACACCCGGTTTGGGGATGCTTTTTCTCTCTCCGGTGAGCACATGTACCCTGTGTCAATTTTAAAAAAAACAAAGATTTCATAATATTTATATTATGATAATGTTCTTTGAAAACATGCCGACCTAAAGCATTAAAAATCTGCACAATACAGATCTTGATGGGCAATGGAAATTATTGATATATATATATATATATATATATATAATTTTCTCACATACATCATGTCACAGAAAATCCTATCCATTATCAAGAACAATTTTGTAGGGATCTTTTCAGTACCAGTTCAACTAAAATACTGAAACAGAGAGTTACTGTTAGGAGTTTCAATAATATAGCCTTTTCTTTTATTGCCAAGGAAACAAAGAACTGAAAACAGATAACTTAAACAGATGTGAACCAAGACATGGAGTGTTAAGTCTGCTCTAGCTACGGTATCAATTTATGCTTATTATCCTTAATGTATGATGCCCACCCTTAGTTAGCTTTTTTAAAAGAGGAAATAAAAACAGAATTGTTTTTCATGAGTGAAAAGCTGAAGGCTTGTGTTACACACTTTTTAGAATTAATAAAGGCTGTTATGGAATAACCATTACCAGAACGCCCATCTAATAAAATTAAAATTAAAATTTGGATTTTTAAATGAAAGGGAATATAATATGTTTTATTCATAACATTGAACAAATATATCTGGTAAAGCAGGGACCTTATACCCACATATGGGCTATAAAAGAGAAGAACAAGCAAAATGTTTAAGGAGCTGAGTAAGAATGATTTCTGAATAAGTTTCTTACATAAAAATATTTATGGCAACTGGCCTGATTACCAATAATCACAGTACTAATGTTAGAAATTAAAA
The DNA here is from genome assembly GCF_000334495.1 of Tupaia belangeri chinensis. Taxonomy (NCBI): domain Eukaryota; kingdom Metazoa; phylum Chordata; class Mammalia; order Scandentia; family Tupaiidae; genus Tupaia; species Tupaia belangeri. The sequence goes on from NW_006159462.1 coordinate 4,208,621, forward strand.
ACTGAAATGTACAAAAGATATATCTTGGTCTTTTACAATGTAACAGTCCATTAGTATAAATACTGCTTCGAGGCTTACACACTTTTTTTTTTCTCCAACAAGAATGCCAATTTACCCTGAAAATAATTTCATTTCAAAAGCAGAGGGCCTTTCGTCCTATTTCATATGAAAATACGGAGATAAAAAGTGTAATAAAGTATTTGTCTAGATCTTAGTTGCTATGGGAAACTGAGAACATTTTCCTGGCTATTGTAAATGTTGCTTTGGACAAACGGACATTACGAACCAGTTCACTGGTAATGAAAAGGCACTATTTAGAACTGTATTTGTTTTGTATGCTCAATAAAGAAATCCTGGGAAAAGGTGAAGACATGAATTAATAGCCAGACATTCATGTAGTGAATTTAAAAGTATTGTATGTCTATATGTACTCAATATATCAAAATCTAACCTTGTTTGCTGAAAAAGGGTCTTAGCTCAGTGCTTTAAATACAGGTGTGCCTAGAATGTTTGCAGTCAATAAAGAAAAGCAGGACCTTCTCTACTGGACAAACGGAAGGGCTGTTATGAATATATGTTTGCAGGCAGACAGTGGGCTCTTTGGTGGCAAGTTGGCCTTGCAACCTGGCTGTACCACTTGCCACTCCGCTTACTATTCACTTTCCATCTCCTGCCATGTGAAGACTGCCTATAAGCTTCGTGACGGGTAATGTAATCAAAGACGGTCCTTCAATCACAGTTCTACCTAGGCCAGAGCATTGAGAAGAACACTGGGGTCTTTCTGGTTATGCCGGGTTCATCTCATTTGTCTTTCATCAAGGAAATGCGAAGTCTTTATGTCCTTTATCACAAGCTTCTATCTAAGATAACTACAAATCTGATAAATAAGTGACCTTCTACTTCAATTATTACAATAGATGGGGGAAAATAAGTACTAATTTTGTAAAGGAAATGATGGGCGTTAACTAGCACTTTATTTTTAATTTTTTTGGAGAGGTTTTTGCTATAGGGCGTGTGCAGTCCCCAGAGAGACAGAGAGAGACAGAGAGACAGAAAACGAGAAATCACCCCCCAGGGGGAATGGCCACGCCACAATCCCTCCTCCTCCATTCTCCTCTCGGGATCTTGGACACGCACGCACACGCGCCCGGCGTGAGTTTAAGCGACCGGGTCCGGGACTTGAACCGCGATCTACTACATGGGAGTCCAGCGACATAGCCATTACGCTAACTGCTGGTCCGATTAGCACTTTATTAATGAGATAAATATCTACATTGCTAAAGCAGTCACACTAGAGGAAATCCTATCACCATTGTTTTAGATAGCAAAACTCTACCTGTTTTATAAAGTTTTCATAGGTTCTGAAAACTTATTTTGGTTGAAAACTCAACTAACTGAATTTCCTTTAAGTTTATTATTGGCAGAGCCTCCATTTGAACAAAGGGAGGCATAACTTTTAAAAGAAATACACATTTCTGTTCTTTCCTGAGCATTACTAAATATTCGGACATAATACCATGAGTGCTAGGATAATGTACAATAAATACAGCTGAGCCAAATAAAAAAGTCTTCCTCCACGGGCCACATCGAAACACAGATGTACAGCAAAGAAGGTAGGAGAGGATTCTTATAACAGGAGAAATCACAATGATATTCAGGCAATGTGTTTGTTTTACTTTATTGGTTTGGTGCTTTTCCTTTTTTTATTTTTTTTAAGAGAGAGAGATTTGTGCTATAGGGTATATGTGCTCGCCAGACAGAAACAGAAAGTGAGAAATCACTCTCCAGGGGGATGGCCACGCCACAATCTCTTCTCCTCCATTTTTCTCTCACAATCTTGGGCAAGCACACACACGCACCTGGCGTGAATTTTAAGGCACTGGGTCTGGGACTCTAACCATAGTCAACTATGTGGTAGTCCAAGAGATATAACCATTACGCCATCTGCTGGTCCTAGGATCTTAACAGAGAAGGAAATACTACATGATGTTACATTAATCTTAATAACCTATAATGGTCTTCAGTAATTTTTTGTCTCACAAGTTAAAGTCTAAGTGAAACAATTTTTTTAACAAAAAGAAGTATTTATTTAATTTTATCTATTCATTCATTTATTTTAATTAGACCAGAGAGAGAAAGAGCAAAAGCAAGGCACCAGGTCCAAAACTCAAACCGTGGTCAGCCATGTGGGAGTATCCAGAGCCTTAATCACCACGCCACCTGCCAGTCCCATAAAAGAATCTTATATAGGAAGTGAAAAAAAGGGACATTTCCTTGAAAAAGAAGGGGGGGGGGCACTTACCTGCTAGCAAGACTGAGCAATTCATGTTTATCTGCTACAGCTGACTTCTTCTCGAGCTCCCACATTAAGACGTTGATCAGATGTGAATTTTTAATTACAATCGGCACTTCTTCAAACATATGTTCAAAGGTGATATTTGCTTTTTTCAACCTGTGAAGCATTTAAAAGTACTTTAGTATGATGGTCAGAAGTTAAGTCTTAAGTGGACTACTTCTTTTTTCAACCTGTGAAGCATTTAAAAGTACTTTAGTATGATGGTCAGAAGTTAAGTCTTAAGTGGACTACTTAATATATTTTATCTAATTACAAGGCTTTCTCCATGATCTGTTTCATTAGCACTCAAAAAAAAAAAAGGGGGGGTGGGTGGGTGCGGCTATAGTCTTACAGAGTCAAGCATAAGCTGAATGACTGGTATTAACTTTGAAAAGTATCTGATTTTCAGCTATCAACCAGGAAAATAAGAATCTTGGCCAAAAAACTTCACTGATTCGAAGATATAAATGTCACAGTTAAATTATATTATACACAATCTACTTCTGAAACATTTAAAATTAAAATGGTTAGAAAAGAAAAATATTCTATTCATTGAAAAGTTCATTTTAAAATCCTACTAAAGAGATGAGCAACTAACACAACTAAGAGACTCAATATACAATAAATAGTTCAGAACACAGCAAGGAAAGTGTCTCACAGTTCAATTGTAACTACTACATCTGGGAATTATTCACCAGTTAGCTTTGCTCTTCAATTCTGTGCACCTTAATTGTTCTAGGGGCCAAAAAGCAAACTTGAGATGAACTGTCATGCACAAAGTTAAAGCCACTAACTTCGACTGACTAAGAAATAAACGTTTCTATAATTAACAGGAAATCGAAAAACTGTAAATATTAAAAATTTCAAAAAATTGAAACATGCCAATATTAAGTATGAACACAAAACAGCTCTGCAAGTAAATTCTCTGTATATGGATCACCCATAAAATTTCCAGTAAGTCATGTTTTTTACTGAATTCTTAAAACGTTTATATTTTTCTTTCCCCTTCACACAACAACAGCTCAGAAGAAAAGACACACAGCTCAGAACGGGTCTGACACGGAGCTTACAATCTGACAGCCCCTGATCACTCCTTCCAGCTCCCTTAGTTCAATCGTGTATTTCTTCAAGTCTGGTAGCTAATTAATTCCCACTCTAAGTGAACTCACCCTTGGTGAGAATAGCAGATGAGACGTTCTATAAAGAATAATTTATACAGGGAAAGGGAGAAAGCAAGTGGCGCTCGGCATGTAGAAAACTTCTACAGCTCACATGGCAAAAGCATTACCACATCACAACGTAGGATTCCATAAATGTGGCAAACCAGAATCTCAAAAGAAAAATACCCACTCTTTACCAAATGCCTCCCAAGGCCCCCAACTTACGCTTCTGGGGAAAAATCCTTGTCTTTACAAACTTCCATCAGTTTAGGAGTCAGTCTGTATGCCTTTAGTGAGAGAGACCCTTGGGCAGTTTTTATGGGATCTCAAATAAACAAAAGGGAAAGAAATTACTAAGAATTCTGTCACTACCCGCGCTCATATGACATTGGTTCTAGGCACATTCGGTTACATGTCACACAATCTTTGCAAAATGAAGACCGAGATAATCAGAAAACAATACAAATCAGATTTGAACTATTGTATCAAATAATAAGCAAAAATGTAGGAAAACTGCCTATCCTACTTTTAATAGATAGAATGGTGTCCTTTTCATAATTAAAAAAAAAAAGAGATTCACAATAAAGATATATATTTTCAAATCCATTCCTCAGCTAAAATCAGGGATCTTAGAAATATCATATATTCTACATAGCCCGTATAATCGGGGGGAAATACTGATGAATATTAAACATGAAATTTCATTGCATGGGCTTGTGTAGTTCTTCAGTCAACTAAAAATGAACAGTCCTGTAAACAAAACTTAGCCATCCTAATAATCACTGTTCGCCTTCCTTAGTTAAAACAGATTCTAAAAACAAAACCACTAGAGTCAAAGTGCTATCACAAAAATGTCTTTTTAGTTTTAGAGAAACTAATTTTGTCAAAACTAACTGCTTAAACACTCCATGAGCAAGAGAGCTTAGCACTTGCTGCATGATAACGGCTCCGGCATGCCAATATTCGCCTAAAACCTGTGTTAACATTCATGTTGTCTGAAACTTAACACAGTGAAACTTTTAGCAATAGGTGATAAAATGAAAACCAAAATAGATTGAAACAAGTGGAAAATTCATCAAGGTCTGATGATGCAATGTTTCCAGCCAATATAAGTACACTTTAACAACTTGTTCTTTACTGTAATCCAATTGTTAACATACTGAAACAATTTTGGGGCAGCTCATAAGATTGATCGTATTCATTAGTATTTTTTCTGACAGATACTCAGGACGTTACATTTACTTCTCAGCTGGAAACTATACGCAAGTCTGCCAGATATGGCAGACTGTGAGTGTTTGGGGAGGGGGGAGGCTATAAAGCTGTTAAATTGCCTACAGTTCTGATACAGCACAGAACATCTGGTCTGGAGAGCTTGAGGAAACACCATTAAATAGGCCGAAAAGAAAAAAATCTTTGTGCTAAGAAACAGTCCAGGTTTTGTACATTGCTGTCAGAGGTATAAAAAAACCAACTTGGCACGCTGTGTTATGATTGGTCAGTCACGTACAGAGCCAGACACTCCAGCAATCGGGGTTTGTTAGACATCTGGTCTAGTTCCACCAGCCCCTTCAATGAGGGAGGGGAGATGGAGGAATAAAAATGAAGCAGCTACTCCGGCATTCCAAAATGTACACATCAGGGCTCTGATAGCAAGAAAAATAAACAGAAAGAAGGAAACCCTGTCTAGACTTAGCTGCTGCTGAGGCTGCTGCAGAAACAGGGTTGGTATTTACTTGAGAAGGCCTGCCAGGCTGCTCTTAGAAGCAAGAAAGACAGAAAGCAAAAATAGTAGCAATAATATTAAGGGAAGAAAAGAATAATAAAGGAACCTCCTACTAACCATAAATGAGAACGACAGATTCTTCAATGGCGTGTTGGTAACTGAACTGGGAGTCCAGGAGTGCCCGAGTGACGAAGGAGCCGTAGTACGTAGACTGGTACCAGCCCACGTGGAGGTGATCAATGTTGACGTGGCGAAGGCTCCGCATCATCTCCATCTGATATTGCACTAGGTGGTGGGGAGAAGAGGAGGAAAAGAACAACTAGTTAATGATGCCACCAACATTAAAAACAAGTTTGGGAAACAAATTTCTACATAACTATTTCCTAACTATAAAGAACTATTTCCAGATTTAATCATTTGTTTTGCATATTTAAATTATATATATATATAAATTTTCAAATAATTTCACATCGAGACTTTCCTGTTCTTTTCAAAGAAAAACATTGTGTATTGGGCCGGTTCTATATCTCAGCAATTAAGTGCTGTGTACTGGGAGCCGGAACCCACATGGCCAAACCCGGATTAATCCTAGCCCTGGCAGGTTGACATGCACTCTGGGCACATGTGTAAGGCGTGCCTAAAATTCTGACAGCAAGGGGGGCTTTCTTTCTCAGTCTCTGGCAAGCACACATGTCCTACGGCAATTAAATAAAACATTTTGTAGAAAATGTATTAAGATACAATATTAATGCCTTGTTCTAAACAAGGAATTATTAAATGTGCACACTTTTAAAAAATAAAAGTGTACAATGAACAGTTTTAATTGATCTGGTTGGCTGTAAGAATTTCATCTGGATTAGTGAGAACAGTTATTTTCTGCAACACAGACTGAAGAACTGAAAAGTTTAAACCATCAGGAAAGTAAAGGGAAGCAAGTAACCACCACGTAACTTACATACGAACAGGTTACAGACTGTGCAGACTGTAGCAGATTTAAAATGTAAGAATTCATTTTTGCCTTCATCTGGTGCCCCCTGCTGCATATACTAAATTTAAAAGGAACTTTTTTCTTGCCTGCATGGTTCCTTTGTGTTAAGAAACAGACATTATGTTTTTATTAGAATAACTATGTTTTAACTACCAGATATGAAATAAAAAGGTTTAATGACTTTCATTTTTGTCAAATTAATAGCTATAATGTATATTAACTTAAAGCAGTACTGCTAGAAAAATAGGTGCTACCTGACAATATAGTAAGTGACATTTAAAAAGTGAAACAGCCCAATCATGCATAGCAAATACATAGCATGGTAGAACAGTTGACAGTCAATATAACATCCAAGCTATTACTATTATAATGAATTCATGACCACACTGAGTAAACATATTTGCTTAACTCAAAACCTAACCATTTCACTTTCAAAACTCTTAATCAGGTTTAGCAAAAATAAAGTTATAAGTCTGTAATTCCTTTGGTTAGAGCACTATGGTTTTACAAAGCAAACAAGACTTACAAAGAATAAAAGAACCTTTCTCAGATGGACACAGTCTTATTTTTTTTCGACACTTGTTGCTAGGCAAAGAAATTATAAATCTGCTTATTCCAAGAAAGGTTCTATTTCTCATGTTAAAAGATGATAGTCCACTTACTGACTACTCAATAACTATGCGCTTTTTGAGATATTCTCTTGCTCTGTAAAATGGCTGAAAAAAAGACAAAACCCCAAAGATTCCTTTTTTCACGATCTAGAGGGACCTTCTAAAGTCCCATATCAAAGTGGCAACAGAGATGGAAACTGGAATACCATCAAGATGTACACTATTTTAACTTTGTTTCTGAGAATGGAACCATTTGTTCATAATGGGAAAAAGCATTAATAAAAGGTGATTTGGCTATCATTATTTTGTTGTCTGTTTTTAAGAGTAAGGGGGAGACCATGGTACTAATACACAAGTCACTTTTATATATCAAATGAGTGTTTCTGTAGACTTACTATTTTTTTTTTTTTTTTGGAGAGGTTTTTACTACAGGGCGCATGCGCTCGCCAGACAGAGACAGAGACAGAGAAAGCGAGAAATCACCCCCAGGGGGATGACCATGCCGCAATCCCTTCTCCTCCATTCTCCTCTCAGGATCTTGGGCACGTGCACACACACGCGCCCGGCGTGAGTTTAAGCCACCGGGTCCGGGACTCGAACCACGGTCGACTAGGTGGGAATCCAGCGACATAGCCATTACGCTAACTGCTGGTTCCCTCTGCAGACTTCTTAATACAATGTGAAAACAAAGCCATATAACCCGTTTTATATTCAAAGCCACTATTAAAACCACTACAACCTTAGAAATCTATTTCATCGCCAACGCAGTTATCTTGAAGAAAGAGTGCAAATTTTTTTTATTGCTAGAGGTCACAAATACCTGTCAGACAGAGAGGAAGAAAGCACCCCAAATTGGGTATGGTCACAATGCAATCCCTTTTTCTCCATTTTCTCAAACCATAGGGATTTAGGCGTGCACACACAAGTCTAACATGTTTTGCAAGCTGCCAGGGCCTGGATTCGAACCGCAACTGACCATGTGGGATCTGCCTTCCTTAACCAGTAGGCTATGAGGCTGGCCTGATAATCTTACTATCAACTATCATTTATCTTAATATTTTTATCTCACTGGCATATTACAAAACCTCTTCCCTCTTCATCTAGTTTAACAGATTCTTATCAATCACATAAATATGGGAATTGAGATAGAACTACTGACATAGTCTCTTTCTCCTTTAAAATGTCATTCTTTTAAATAAAAATAAATCACTGATTTAGCTAATAATTATTAATTTTTAAATAAATTTATGAATAAAATATCCCAGCATTATAAGTTAAACAGGAGACAAAACTAAATTTTCTATTTAAGAGGAAAAAAGAAAAAACACCAAGCAACTGACCTTACAAGCAAGCTTTTGTAGAATCTCTTAAAAAAAATCCCTATGAAACATCTGTTAATACATAAGTTAGTTATAATATAAGTAGAAGTTCGATTCTACCAACTCCCAACTGTAGAAAACAAGCAAAGACTTGGAATCTAGAGATCTTGGTTCTCAATCCGGCTCTGAGATTTCCCCGTGGAGATTGTTGTCCAGTTAATGATTCTTCTCTGCTGCCGTTTTTTGTTTTTGTTTTTGTTTTCTAACTCCAAAGAGTTCTTGAGAACTCATCCCAGTCAAAATGCTATGATCTCATATTGTTCACTGGAAATACTAAGTATAAATAATTGGTTTTTTCCTATTCACTTAACACAGTACTTCCAGAATGTATGATTTAAAATAAAAATACATTTCTCTGAAAAACATTTTGTAATGTTGCTAAATTTCACCTCAGCCTGAAAAATAGATCTTATAATAGTTTTTGGATACATAATGCAATATATCTCCAAGATTCATAGCAAAGTTCCAAAGTCCTACCTTATCCAGAGTCTTACCAAGGCCCTTCTGATTGGATAAGAATAAAAATGAAGTGTTTCTCCAAACTATTTGGGAAGAGTCAGGAGATGAGGCCTGAGCCCTGTGGAGATACCACTGCTTCAGTGTATTTACTTCTGGAGACTCTTAGGAACAGAGATCAGCTTCTACATTATTGGGAGGAACGAGGGGGCACTTTCATTTTCCTCTTCTTCAGCTTCCAAAAACACCATATATGATTTCGCAAGGTTTTAAATATGCTTAATTTATCAGTTTTATAGGTTTTCATATGACCAAAATATCTTATATGAATATAAAAACTAACGGGGTAATAAGAATAATGACAGGTAAATGGATAAAAATCATTTTAAAAACCTACAATGCACTGGTATGTGCTAGGCCTATTCAGAAATGAAGTTCCGGGCATTCTCTTACCTTAGTTTGGGCTTACCATCCCAGTTTTAAAGACGGCAAAATAAACACTATTTTTTTTAAAGTGTCCTCTTGGAGGCATCATGCAGAGAAAGAAAGGCTCTTCAAGACTAAAAGTGAGTCTTGAAAGTGGAGATGGAAGGGCTAGAGCTCCAGAGTGAAGATGGGGTACACGTGAAGCACTGAGGCTCCATCCTCACTGAGAATGCTCACATGAAGCTCCAAAAAATGCACCGTTATTTAGAATTAATACAAATAATAACTAAACAAAGAAGTCATATTGTTTCTATTGTATACAAGCCAAAGGACAAGAGACAGAACTGACAGTCACATGAACTGCTTTATCTCTGCAGACCTTTAATTTGCTATAGGGCACATCTGCTTGCCTGGGGACAGGGGAAGAAAGGGGGAAAGAGAGAGAAAAAGGGAGAGAAAGAAAGAAAGCACTCCCCAGGACCAGCATAGGTGTAATGGTTACATCGCTGGACTCCGACGTGGTCCACCGTAGTTCAAGTCTTGCGCCAGACGGCTAAAAACTCACACGGGGCATGTGTGCATTGCCCAAAATCCGAGAGGAGAATGGAGGACAAGGGATTGAGGCATGGCCATCCTCCTGGGGGAAGAGGAGGATTTCTCACTTTCCATCTCTGTATCTCTCTGGCAAGGGCATGCACCCTACAGGAGAAAAACCTCTTGTTAAAAAAAGAAAGAGAGAGAGAAAGAGAGAAAGAGAGAAAGCAAGCAAGCAAGCAAGCAAGCAAGCAAGCACACACTCCCTAAGGGGTAATGACCGCACCACCATCCCCTCTCCCCCATTGTCCTCTCAAGATTTGGGGCATGCATGCACACGCACCCTGTGTGTTTTTAAGGTTGCTAGGTCCAGGACTCATACTGTGCAGTCAGCCATGTGGGATCCAACTACCTTAATCCCCCCCACACACACACTGGCTGGCCCTCTGTAGACATTTTAGCCTGTGTCCTTATGCTAATATTGATGGAAGCATGTGGCCCTCATCTTCCTTTTCCCACATAGTTATTCCTCTGTCCCCCACCAAAAGTTTTAAAAAACATATAAAACCAACCCTTGCAAAAGCTTCTTGGCAAACCTAACTGGGGATAAGAAATGCAGAGCAGACAGTCCCACTAAACTGCCTCAAAACATGCTCCCAACGGCGACCATCAATCACCTGAGCTGAGCTGCCATGCTAACTGAAGCCTACTTACCCCCCTGGTCTGTGATAGAGACGAGGAAAAAACATGCAATTGTGACACAGTCGGTGAATTTTACACAGGAAATGAGGTGATGGTCAGTCCAGATGTTAATTTCCCAGGGTGAATGTGATAGCTTCTGTGGCTATGATAGTCTCTCTCAGGAGTTCTACTGGAAGGTAAGGCCAGCACCATAGAATCTTCTAGGGAGTCTAGGGACTTAGGAACGTGGAGGAGGGAGGATCGTGGGATATCTGGAAATGGCTGTGATGACCACACCATGTCCCGTCATGGCCCACAGGTTCTGGTAAACATGAGGTAGTGCTATTTGCCTCCTGATAACCAGCTGGCCCTTATTTTTCTGGCTGGAATTTATAAAAAAGATAGTGGTAAGGAAAAAATATATATAATGATAAGGCTCACTCCTATCTAGGGATAAGAAAGAAGACAATAACAGCCAAAGAAACAAAAGAGAAAGGAAAAAGGGGGAGAGAAAGAGGCTCCTTGACACAGAATGCCTTCACTCCCTATTGGTGTGTTAACGCACATCACTGAGGACATGCGCATTTATTGGCAGCTCTGCTGAGTTGGCCCAGGGTTAGACATATTTCCCTTTTTTTCTAATGTTCTCATATTTATTGGAAGCCAACGCAGCAATTCAACCAATGACCTTCACTCCTGAGTTAATTGTTAACTATTCCTCGGAAAATTCACAAAGATCAATGGCAAGGGGGGAAAAAACCCTTTTTGGGGAAAACCATTTAAAAATGTATGATACTGTTCCACAGAAGCACTCAGAATTGTGTAATGAGACGTTTAGGAAAATAACTTTTAGGTATTTTAGTTTAAAAAAGGAAATACCCTACCAACAGAAGAATATCAGTACACAGCAAATGAATTTCAAAGACAAATTGCTAAGTCAGTGCTAAGCCGATTCAAATGACTAACACAAAAAGTTGCACTGACAATAGCTGCAACTGAGGAGGTACTATGAAATCTGGACGGGTTATAAAAATGAGTTTTATAAATGTCTTCGACCTCTACAATTGTTTTAACTGGGTAAACCTCTCCCAAGCAAGAGAGAGCCTGGTTTACAACACTGAATAACTGTTCAAAGTTTGGCACCAGTACTTTCATATTCACTTTTTCCAGATATCCTCTTTGCAAAACAGTCCATTTTAAAGTGCCTAGAGCTAAAACTGTCTTAACTGAGGCAGACTGCCCAATAACGATGCCTTTCAAAAAGCTACCACATTTGTTGGGCTTCCTCTTATTTTATCTTCAAATATGAAAACATGGAAAATAACATGTTGTCTTACATTTAAACGCTGTATCTGGAGCTGTGCTGGCAAACCACCAAACAAGGGTATGAGACGCATGTGCTCCCCAAGATCACCGGGAGGGCGAGTGGACTAGAATATGTTCAGCAGAATGATTAACCAGGTCTCTTCGCACCTCCAAGTCCTCATCCTTGTCTTTAAAAATCATCTTTTTTACTTTATGCTCTTAAGTGAGCCCTCAGAAAATACAATTTCTCATTGAAAAACGAGAACAAAGAACTGCCACCGTTGGATAGGCTGAGATGAGCTGAAAGTAGGAAATTAAAGCTTTCGCATACTCGAAATTGAAAACTCAGAGATCTGTCTGGCAGATTAAGGGGAAAAATTGTTTTACAGATGTGTTCTTAGGGAACTCTTAAAAGGAAAATAAGCCTAAAGTTTGAAATTTAAAAACATTTAAGGATTTCTTGTCTTTTTAAGGACTTCTTATTTTATCAAATACATTCAAATTTTAAAATACAATGAAATCATTTTACGAGTATACATAGTTATCCTCTGGAGGAGATGAGAGCTAGACACAAGAAAATAGCACTTACTGAGTAGTATGTCAGACTTCCTGCTAAGTGGGCTGCCTACATGTTATCCTCACAATAACTCTAATGAGCTAATCATGATCACTGAAATTCTTTTGGCAAAACTGTTTACTACAGCTTTGACTTCAATTTGACTGCCAACTCCCTGACTCAAAAATTGAGGCAACCACCCATTTAGAGAACTTCACCCCTTCTCTTTGTGAAGTAGAGTACATTATTTCTGAATCAATAAAGCATGGCAAACAGATAACAGAAATATACAAACTTCTAGGTTTTCATACACCAACAGCTTGTTTATGTCTGATCATTAACTAATAATTCGGCACTACTAGTAAGATTTTTACTCAGTGATATAACTACCTCAAAAATTTTTAAATGCCAAGGTTGATAATTATTCCAAGTATTTAATCAAACTTCTAAAAGAATGCATTTTTATGTTACTATTTGAAACTGGAGCCAAGACAACTTTGTAACTAAATACTTTCTCAGATCAAAGATATTTTGTAAGGAACCAACAGGAACCAGAACCTAGTGTGTGTTTCTTGTAACAAAGAAACAAAACTCACCCAGGAGATACAAAGGGCTGAGAAAGCAAACAAACAAACAACACTCCACAACTTTCCTGAAACAAACCAATGATTTCAACAAACATGACAGGGAAGTGGAATGCATGCATAAAAATCTCCTATCTGTTCTGACAGGAGTACTAACCAAAGTCGGCCTTTATGTGAAATAATTACAAGCTTCTTTCCCGGAAGCACCATGGGACCTCAATGAGCACTCTCAGGCTGTGAACTGTGAAGGCTCTGCACCATTATTTAACAAGACAAACTTTAGTACTTTCCTCTTTATGTCAGACTTTCTGCCAAGCTGTACATACGTTCAGGCAATGTTCAAAGCTAGCAGCAGATGTGGATTTAAGCAAACAGAATGTACATTTGAAAAAAGAATTAAGTAAGAGTCTACTTTGGGTGGAGAGAATTATAGAATACAAAGATTTCTTATAACTTCCATATTTTCACCCAGTCTGTATCACATATTCATCCTTTTTCTCCATTAATACATCTGTTATTAATGCTACCACCCCCATGACTGCTTAAGAATTTTGGTAACAGTTCAATTTTTTACAGTAAATTATCCAATATAAATTCTATTCTACCTGGAAACTAATCTGTTTTATAGCGGGGGTGGGGGGGAATCCTACCTCTCTTAATTATCTTATGGAACAATTTTCAAAAATTGTTGCTTGTCTTGGGTAGTTTACTTTCTTAATGTGTTTGCAAATTCTAATAAAACATTTTCTTTGGAATGCCAACCTGGAGATAAGGGAATGAAGGGGATGCTTTAGTTTTACCTTTTAAAGCTAGTAGTAACTAGAGCCTTAACAATGAACAGAAATCAGGGTTTTTTTGAGCAGTTTTAATGTGTTTCTATCTTCTTTGAGATAATTGGACTTTTCAGAAAATAGAACATACATCCTGTAACAAACTTAACTGTCATTATCTTTTTAACCAAATCATAAAACATGGCAAAATGATTTTATTTTATTAGGGTTATGAAAACTTAAAATACATAAACATTTATGCCCTGGTAATGAAAATAACATTCATGTAAATGGATGATTGAGGACTGTAAATGAACTGAAAGTCATTTGAGATCTGTGATATAAACAAAGTGAATTCACCTACATGGGTAGATTCCTCACCCGCCAGCATGAAGAACTCTCACATTTAACAACATACTGGTCACAGCCATCTCTTGCTATAATTAAAAGCACGACACATTAGATCATATTAGAATCTCTGGGTTAAGAAAGTAATTTTTACATATGCCATAGGATCTTTCGTGTAGCCAAGTAACACTCCTGTCACATCTATAGCTGTGTATCATGTAGTAGATTAATGCTGGCACAGAACTAGGTGCTAGAAATATTCTGAAAAATAAAATCGCTGCAAAAAATACATGACTGCTATTCATATACTAGTAAAGGTCAGAATTCTTAGGAAATGTGTGTGTGTGTCTGTTCTACTCCACTTACAAGGGATTTGAAATAGCTTGCTTTAAACTATACAAAATAACCAGTAATATTAGGATAAGGGAAAGTCTAAGTTATAGAAAGTAGAAGCTGAAGGTGAGGTAGAAATGAACAAAGTGAATCAGACACAGATACTATGAATTAAATTGTTGATCTAAGCTGGCCTAAGCAGACTTCTTATACAGGTGGTAAAACTCAGCCCAGAGCAGAAAAAACTACACTACATCTTAGTGTGATCTGTAACCAAGTTTATCCTAGACTAAGACAAAACCCGGGTACGCAGGCAACTTGCCTCAGCCAATCACAGCAGCTGAGCCTAGCCATTATATTGACAGCTGGTAGCTGATCATACCATGACCATGTAAGGCAAATGCCAACACAGCCAATCAGGTGGGCTTTGTATGTCATCTCCTTTTCTCTGGCCACAAATATACATATGGGTCGTGGTGATGGAGGGGGGGGTGTTCAGAATCAACTTTGGTCAAGAAAGCTGACCAGTTCTAGAACCTTTCTCTTGTACAAATATATTTCTTAAATTTAACTAATTTCAAATTTTTAAACAAAATACACAAACACACTCTGAGGACTCCAGTAATTAAAACAAAGGTGGGGCTAGCCTCAAAGTCTTGTGGATAAGAGAGTCAAATCCCACATGGCCGATTGCAGGTCAAATCCTCACCACAGCTGCTTAAAAAACATATCCACTAGGCCTTTGAACCACTCTTCCTCTGTCTGCTCAGGCCTACTCCTACCTCTCAGGGTGTACTTTAGCGTTTATTAATAAACTACTTTCCCTTTTGCAAAAAGAAAAAAAGGGAGTGGGGTGCAGAGGGAGACCCATAGCAAGCACATGGGCACGCATGCCCCAAATCCTGACAGGATGGAGAAATGAAGAGAAGGGACTGGGGCATGACTATTCCCCATTGTCTCTGGCCTCTCTCTTTAAAAAAACTCTTTCTTTATGGAGAGCACTTTTTTCAACTGGTAATTAAAAAAAAAAAAAATCAAGCCTGTAAATCTGGTTTTTAAATATAAAACAAGAAGAAAAGTTTGTACAAGTTATCACAAACATACACAAAAAACGTCTATTGAAATAAATTAATAGTTTTATTCTATTAAGAAATTATCTGGACGTTCTAGACAGAGAATTAGCCAAAAAAGAAAGGCAGTACATCCAAACAGGAAAGGAGGAAGTAATGTTTGTCCTTGTGTGTTGTGTGCAGATGTCATGATCTTATATACAGAAAATCCTGAAAATTCCATCAAAAAACTGCTAGAAGTAAAAGTTACAGTATATAAACCCACACAAAAATTGTTGGAGCATCTATGCATCAATAGTGAAATAGCTTAAAAAGCAATCAAGAAAGCAATTCTATTTATAATAGCTATCCTCCTCCTCCCCAAAAAGTTAAATATCCAAGAATAAATCTAACCAGGAGGTAAAAGATCTCTACAATGAAAACTACAAAAAAATGATGAATGAAATACAAGACAGAGCCAGGCCTTGTAGGCTGGTGGTTAAGGAAGTCAGATGTTGCATGGCTGACCACATAGTTCACATCCCAGCTGTTGGCTTCAATGTGTGTGTGGGTGGTGTGACTGCACCCCATCAGGTTGCTTTCTTCCTCTCCTCCTTTCTGTCCCTCTGGCAAGGATAAAATTACATGTGTGTACACACACGCACAAAGAGAAAAGAAAAGAAGTTTAAGACAACAAAAATAAATGGAAATATACCGTGTTCATGAACTAGAAGAATATTGTCAAAATATCCATACTATCGGAAACAGCGGTTGGCATAATGGCTATGTGGCTGGACTCCCACGCAGATGACCGCAGTTTGAGTCCTGGACCCAGTGGCTTAAACTCATGCCGGGCACGTGTACGTGCGTGACCAAGATCCCAAGAGGTGAATGGAGGAGAAGGGAGTGCGGTGTGGCCATCCCCTCTTGGGCGGGGGTGACTTCTTGCTTTCTGTCTCTCTCTGTTTTTCTGGCAAGTGCACATACCCTATAGCAAAAATCTCTCCAAAGAAAAAGAAAGAAAGAGAAATAAATCCATACTATCCAAAGCAATCTACAAATCCAATACAATCTTTATCAAAGCACCCATGACATTCTTCATGGAAACAGAAAAAACAATTCTAAACTTCATAGAGCACCACAAAAATTCCTGAATAGCCAAAGCAATTTTGAGGAAAAAGAACAAAGCTCAAGAGGCATCATCACACTACCTGACTTCAAAATACACAAGTCAACAGTAACCAAAATGGCACGGTGCTCGATAAAAACAGAGAACCCAGAAAAAAATTTATATACGTCAATATACATGAATGGGCTGGTCAATAAGTACAAAAGTATCGATAGGAGAAACAAATAATAGTGTTCTCTTGTACAATAAGGTGACTACAGTTAACAACAATATATTGCATACTTTTGAATGGCTACAAGAGAATTGTAAGTACTCTTACAACAAAGAAATGATAAATGTTTGAGGTGATGGAAATAATTACTCTAGTCAACTGATTTTCAATGAAGTGCCAAGAACACACTGGCAAAGGACAGTCTCTTCAGTAAGTGCTGCTGTGAAAATTGGATATCCACATGCAGAAGAATGAAACTAAACCCTATTTATCACTGTGTACAAAAACAAACTAAAAAATAGATTAAAGATTTACCTGTAAGAGCCCAAACTATAAAACTACTAGAAGAAAATGTAGAGGAAAGCCTTTATAACATTGGTGGGGGCAAGAATTTTTAAAATAAGACTTCGAAAGCACAAGTGACAAACAGAAAATAGACAAATGGAATCATGTAAAATGAAAAAGCTTCTGTACAACAAACAAAATAATCTACAGATTGAAGAGATGGCCTATGGAATAGAAGAAAACATGCGAATTCCATATCTGGCAGAAGATAATATCCTGAATATATAAGACACTCAAATACCTCAATAGCAAAATAATAGTAATCTGATTTAAAAATAGGCAAAAGACTTAGTCAGACATTTCTCGAAAGTTAAGCTATACAAATTACCAAGAGTTAAATGAAAAAAAAAAAAAAAAGCTCAACATCACTGATCATATTAGAAATGCAAATCAAAACGGTACTCAGATACGATCTCACTCAAGTTAGAAGGGCTGTTAACAAAATTTAAGAAATAATAAATGCTGACAAGGTTGTGGAAAAAGGAAAAATTGTGCATACTGTTGGTGGGAATATAAATTAATATAGTCATTATGGAGATTCCTCAAAAATAAAATCAGTATTTCCATATGACCCCCACAATCCTGCCACGGGGTAAATATCCAATGGAAGCAAAATCAGCAGTCAAAAGAGATGTGTGCATCCCTCTTTGTACTGTTGCTCTGTTCACAACAGCAAACATACGGAATCAACCCAAGAGTCCATCCCTAGATCAACTGAAAGACAACGTGGTTTGGTTCCCAGCACAACCTAAAGCTAGGGTGCAGTGGTATGTGCCTATAAGCCAGGAACTACAGAGGGCTGAGGTGGGAGGATTGTGCACGTGCACTTCAGGCTGGCCCAGTACCACATGCCTGTTATCACACCTGGAAGCCAAAGACAGGAGGGAGGATTATAGCATGGTAAAACCCTGCCTTCGAAAATTATATAAAATAAGCCAGGCCCAGAAAGACAAATATTCATTCATGTAATCTAAAAACTGACCTCATGGAAATAAGAGAATAGTGGCTATCTGAGGCTGGGAAGCATAGGAGGAATGAATGGGAAGATGCTGGTCAACAAGTACAAAGTTATAGATCAGAGAAAGAAATAATAATGTTAACTGTACAGTAGGGTGACTACAGTTAACAATATACTATGTACATTCAAAGAGCTACGAGAGCACTTTAAATAGTCTCACAACAAAGAAATGAGAAATATTTGCGGTGATGAAAACAATTATAGTTTGATCATTACACACTACATATATGTATCAAAACAGTGCACTGTATCCCATAAACATGTACAATTATGTTTTGATTTAAAAATAGAAATAAAAAACTATCAACTTCAATCTCTACCTGTTCAAAAAAACAGAATGAGACACCTTACTAGTGAGTACTAAATATTCAAAAGAAAAGAAGTGATCACTTCTTGGAAGTACTATTTGTAGCATATACACAAAATATATGGTGATAAATTGTCTACAGGATCACTTTATTAGTTCTGAAACTATTTCTTGAGTACAACCTTTGCTAAAAGTCTGATAAAGTCATAGTGGAATTATCATCTAAAAGGTGCCCTCTTCAGTATGGCTGCCCAATGAACTGCTAGTAGCCAACATATTTGTCTCTGGTTTCAACTTTCACCACACAATGATGGCAATTTAAATAACCCACCTTTAGTCCCAACGATCCTTTGCTTAATGAGCATCTTCAAGGGGTAGTCCTAGATAGTACTCACTATTAAAAGGTACACATTGATTGACTTTATCAACCCCATCTTCCAAGTCTACAATTTCTGTACTTACTCTCTCAGTCAGAGGACACTGGGTCACAAGTCTTGATTACTATTTCCTCATTCAGTGTACATAGTCATTTATCTTTTCAGTAGAATTTATTTTTAACCAACACAAAATTCATATAGGGCCCAGCAAGTCATGATGATGCAGTCGAAGCACAATGCTCATTAATGTGGAAAGCTTCATGGAAGACAGGTTCAGTTCCATGGTCAACTTGTCCTGTCAAGCACTTGCACATGTACCTGCAATCTATCATCTCTGATCGTGGCTGGATGGGGGAGAGGGTGGAGGCCATAAGCAACAGAGTTCTACTCTCTCTCTCAATACATATGTAAACTTAAGGGGCAAATAGGTGGTATAGTTAATTAGTTAAGGCGCTGGCCTCCCATAACGCTGGCTGCAGTTCGAGTCTTGGGTCTAGTGGCTTGCTTTCTCACTTTTTCTCTCTCTTTCTTGCTCACTCTTTCTCTTTCTTCCTCTCTGGTGAGCACACATACCCCACAGCAAATTAAAAAATAAAAAAAATGATTAAAGAATTAAATAATTCTTTAGAAAAAGAATTTAAAGTTTTAAAGCAGTTCTAGAAAACTTAATTGGCATAGAGAAAATGTTCATGAGTTGCTAAGAGAAAAAGAGTAAAATTTAAAATGATAAATCATATAAATCCCAGTATATAAACAAGTATGTCTGCTCCTTAACCTTGAAAGGAAAGACTGGGAAGAAATACGCTGAAATGGTAAAGCAATGGTTCTCCAAGGAATTTTGTCTTCTTATTCCTGCCATTATTTTCCCATGATTTTTGGCAAAAGAACTGCCCAATATATGTTAAATAAATATATACTGGCAGAATTGTTCTATTGCTTGCATTTCCCATGGTCACTTACAGTCTGGCCACCAGTGCTCCTAACTTGTGAGGGTAAGGAGCAAGCGCTGGTCTACACAGAAACTGAAGCAGCTACCCTGATCTGAATAACATCTTCGGGCATGTTCATTGTATAATCTATGACAATTACCTCTGTCTAGGTCTCCTCCATTGCAAAAAGAGGGGAAGTGGGTCAGTATTTACTTCCTAAGGAAGTTAAGAAGATAAAAATCATTTATAACCAGAGACTTGCGCATTGAAGCACCTCAGGAAGAGTTTAATGGCTATCACTACCACTGATTATTCAAAAATATTACTTAGAATCCAGAGGCTATAACACTTACCTGGATCAAAGAAACTGCTTTTAGAGAGCTGAATTTGATTAACTTGTTTGCCAAGTGTTGTATAAACTCCCCTTTTTTCATCTCCATAGTTGGAGAAAATCCGGAAAATGGTGAGAGAAACTGGAGATTGTATATGTGAATATAAAAGAGTCTATGAATCTGTAACGTTCATTTTAGGAAACAGAATTCATTTGTACAAATATGAATATGATCAAGAAACAATCTACCATGAGAAAGAATTACAGAAGGAAAAAATAGTTCTTAGACATTAAAACTATAAGCTAATTATATTCAGCACAATAAAGAACAGATTCAATTTTTCTCTCTCTTTCTTGCTCACTCTTTCTCTTTCTTCCTCTCTGGTGAGCACACATACCCCACAGCAAATTAAAAAATAAAAAAAATGATTAAAGAATTAAATAATTCTTTAGAAAAAGAATTTAAAGTTTTAAAGCAGTTCTAGAAAACTTAATTGGCATAGAGAAAATGTTCATGAGTTGCTAAGAGAAAAAGAGTAAAATTTAAAATGATAAATCATATAAATCCCAGTATATAAACAAGTATGTCTGCTCCTTAACCTTGAAAGGAAAGACTGGGAAGAAATACGCTGAAATGGTAAAGCAATGGTTCTCCAAGGAATTTTGTCTTCTTATTCCTGCCATTATTTTCCCATGATTTTTGGCAAAAGAACTGCCCAATATATGTTAAATAAATATATACTGGCAGAATTGTTCTATTGCTTGCATTTCCCATGGTCACTTACAGTCTGGCCACCAGTGCTCCTAACTTGTGAGGGTAAGGAGCAAGCGCTGGTCTACACAGAAACTGAAGCAGCTACCCTGATCTGAATAACATCTTCGGGCATGTTCATTGTATAATCTATGACAATTACCTCTGTCTAGGTCTCCTCCATTGCAAAAAGAGGGGAAGTGGGTCAGTATTTACTTCCTAAGGAAGTTAAGAAGATAAAAATCATTTATAACCAGAGACTTGCGCATTGAAGCACCTCAGGAAGAGTTTAATGGCTATCACTACCACTGATTATTCAAAAATATTACTTAGAATCCAGAGGCTATAACACTTACCTGGATCAAAGAAACTGCTTTTAGAGAGCTGAATTTGATTAACTTGTTTGCCAAGTGTTGTATAAACTCCCCTTTTTTCATCTCCATAGTTGGAGAAAATCCGGAAAATGGTGAGAGAAACTGGAGATTGTATATGTGAATATAAAAGAGTCTATGAATCTGTAACGTTCATTTTAGGAAACAGAATTCATTTGTACAAATATGAATATGATCAAGAAACAATCTACCATGAGAAAGAATTACAGAAGGAAAAAATAGTTCTTAGACATTAAAACTATAAGCTAATTATATTCAGCACAATAAAGAACAGATTCAATAAAGAAAGAGACAAGCTACAGAAATTAGATTTCAAGAAAAGGTAAGCTTGGGTGTTCTATTATTACTGTGTATATAACACTATAATTGCATTGTACTATATAAGTTTCTACCTCCTGATTCCATTTGTAACTCTTTCAAAGAGAGGAAATAAGCTCCCTCCACCCCTCTCCCTCCTACTCCAGAAGGGATTTTAAAAAAACACTTGAGAATGGGAGTGGGGGTAGGAATGAAGAGTAGGCAGCAGCTCCAGCTAACTCGGGGACTGGTAAAGGCAATCTGTACGTACTGCCCACCCAAATGAAATTGTTTCGAGCTATACTCTAAAGAAGGGGAAGTGGTGAGAACGGAAAGAGACGGCAGTTATAAAAAAAAAGAGGGAAAGA
>NW_006159462.1:4230522-4232881 GCF_000334495.1 Tupaia belangeri chinensis
GGAAAGAGCAGTTATAAAAATATTAAAAAAAAAAATTTAGGAAGTCAGCAAGTAATTCCCTAAGGTTTAGTTAAATCAGAAAAATAAAAAGTATTTATAACTACACACTCCATCCGCCCTTTCTTGTCCCTACCTCCTTCACTACATGCTCTGCTTATTCCAAACACATTTTTATAGGATAAGGAATACAAAGTTTCATGTCATGAAAAATGATCAAGAAGAAATCTTTGTGACATTTCATTATGAGACTACAAACCTATGAGCTATTTTTGACAAGACCATGTTATATTTCCTCTTGTGAACTCCTTTTAGGAGACAGTATCACACCCAAGAATCTTTACCGTGGGATTTTGAGAGATCTGAGAACTTCCCAAAATTTTATGCACATATACTTTTGTTGTGAGAGGGTCCAAGGCTTCCACCAAATTGTCGAAGGATCTCAAGATCCAAAAGTGGGTATCAAGTAGTAAGAGGATAGATACAGAGAACAAGTTGAATGTAGTCACTCCTCATGGACCTTCCATTCCTCTGTAATAACATAGGAAAAGGCAAGGAAGAGGCTAGGTATGGGGCAGCCACCCATCAAGTTCACAGACAGCAGGAGTGAACAGAGCAGCACTGAGGTCACAAGATTTGCCATTAGGAAAAGGATGAAGGAGAGATCAAAGGTTCAAAGAAACCTCCAGCTTTCAACTGGAAATTCAACAGAATCTCACTTTTGCCTTTTTTTACTCAGAACAGGAAGCCTACTGTGGGATTAGCTGGATGGAGGTTTTGCCTAACTACTCTGTGATCCAGACTGGTACTACCTATCGGGGATAGAGAGAAACACATGCCCTTACCCACCAGATTTCTTATGACCGGACCTGGTAAACTCTGCTCTAAAGGCAAACAGTGACCTCAATAGGGAGATAACTCTTCTATATTTCAGAAAAAAATACACATTTACAATTTGGAGGGAAATTAAGAAAACTGTCATATCAGGACAGTTCTCATTCTTCAGTGTTACAAACGTACCTTAGAGTTAACTAGCTCTATAGCCACAACTAAACAAAGACCAAACAGTTCAGTAATCCTGATACATTCTGTGCTTGAAATACAGAGACTGCTAAAAGCCATTATTGAGACTTGTTTAATCAGTTGTCATTATATAATCTTATGAAGATAATTTTCCTTAAAAGGGAGCTTGGATTAGAGAGGAAGATGAAATACAGTGCATGAGGGAAGCAAAAATTATTTAAAGGCAGGAAAATTACTATAGAATGATGCTGGAAGGCTACGAAACAGACCGAATCATTCTCTTTCTCAATTGGCAGGCAGGCTCCTGCCAGATGTTCAAAATAGAATTAAATTCTGTGCACTACACTGATAGAAATAAACTGTACAACTATAAATAAGAAAGCATAAATAACTATCTAAGGAAGGGGTATCTTTGTTTTACTTTCCCTAAACGTGTTTCAGATGGTTTGTCCCTGCCCCACCCCTCAAAAATCTGTCCCTCACTGAAGTATCCACAGCCAGCAGTATATCCTGAGGCTCTCCAAAATGTGACAAAGACAGACCAAACAATACAGACCAAACAATACCGGTGTAAGGGCCTAAGTTACATGAAAGCATCTGCAATGTTTCAAAGCACTTTCAAACCAGGTAATATTAACTTAACAAAAATCCTTTTTGTCCAAAGGACATATCTCTTTTCCTTGCAAAAAAAATTAGGATACATGGGACTAGCAGTTGGCGTAATGGCTATGCCGCTGGACTCCTATGTTGTCAACTGCAGTTCAAGTCCCTGACCCAGTGGCTTAAACTCACGCCGGGTGCTTGTGCGTGAATGCCCCAAGATCCTGAGAGGAGAATAGAGAAGGGATTGCAGTGTGGCCATCCCCCACCCCGGGGAGGGGGTGATTTCTCACTTTCTATCTCTCTGTCTTTCTGGAGAGTGCACACGTCCTATAGCAAAAACCCCTCCAAAAAAAAAAAAAATTGTGTGTGTGTGTGTGTGTGTGTGTATATATATATATATAAAAGCATGCTTTCTCCTAAATTTTAGAAAACTCTGAAGCAGTGAATTCACACATTCATTCCTTTATATATTCACACAAGTACTTATTTTGAGGACTACTATGCCATAGCTTGTAAGTGCTGTCCAGCATAATACAGACAGACAGAAAAAGTTCCTATAGTTGACATGCCAGTGAACAGGACACATAAGATGACAGTCAGCATTCACCAGTCTACACAATTGCTTAATGTTTTCTAAAGAAAATATCTGGGTAACCCTATAGAGTTATCCAGGCCTTTAAAGTAAACTACCACATGGTCAACAGTGGTTCGAGTCCCAGACCTGGTGGCTTACTTT
>NW_006159462.1:4232945-4257819 GCF_000334495.1 Tupaia belangeri chinensis
TTTTTTTTTAATTTTAATTTTAATTTTTTTTTGGAGAGATTTTCACTGTAGGGCACGTGCGCTCGCCAGACAGACAGAGAGAGACATAGAGACAGAAAGCGAGAAATCACCCCCCAGGGGGGATGGTCACGCCGCAATCCCTTCTCCTCCATTCTCCTCTCGGGATCTTGGGCATGCACGCACACGCGCCCGGCATGAGTTTTAAGCCACCGGGTCCGGGACACGAACCGAGGTCGACTACGTGGGAGTCCAGTGACATAGCCATTACGCTAACTGCTGGTTCCCGTGGCTTACTTTCTCACTTTTTCGCTCGCGCCCTCCCTCCCTCCTTGGTCAAATTAAAAATAAATAAATTATTTTAAAAAATAAATAAACCATCTCCATCAAGAACAGCCAGGAACTCAAGCTAAGGAGTCAAAGGCCTGGCCTCACACCTTGGAAAAGTATATAGCACAATGCAAATGAACAGTTAGAGATTGAGAAAAAAAGAGCCCTGAAATGTAATTTTGACTCTCCTACTAAATACAATAAAACAAAGCAGAGGAAAAGCTCCAAATAACCAAAATCCCCTTAAAAATAACATCTTAATATCATCTTATTTTTAATTTATCCCAAGTGAAAAAATGACTAGGTGTAGTACTGACCATAATAATATTAACAGTAAATAACAGAAAAACCTGACATTTAAAAAAGGTTAAGAGAGGGACCAGAGTAAAACTCAGAATGAGAGGCTGGCAGGTGGCGTGGTGGTTAAAGGTGCTGGACTTCCACATGGCCGACCACCGTTCAAGTCCCAAACCTGGTGGCTTGCTTTCTTGCTTAGTCTCTCTCTCTGATCAAACTGGAAAATAGTAATGATAATAATAATAATAAATAAAGTTAAATAAAATAATTCTTTAAAAAAACTCAGAATGAACAAAATTCCATGATGTATTTATTTGCTGTTTTGAAATGAGAATTAATTATCTATACTATATCTTCAGGTACTAATAAACTACAGAGATAAACAGAAAAAAGCCAGTTTCACTAAATGAAAATGAGACTCTCAAGAGTGGTCAGTAGTCAAAAAAGAGAGAGCAAAAAGAGAGAGCAGCAACAAGAATCACAGCTTCAGATGTGCCAACACAAAGAGCAGTAAGATTCTGTCGTTAAATACAAAGTAGACAAAACTAGAGGACAGACTGTGAAGTGAAATAAAACAGTCTATGAAAGACACACACTGTAGGTCCCCACTTAACATTTACCAAGAGTCTGCCTCTATGGCAGAAACTGAGAGACTTAAGACACAAAAGCAGGGAGGGCAAGTGCAGACACCAGAGCCAGACACACAGGGGCTGGGGTGAGAGGTAGGGGGACTGTGTGCTTAGGAAGAAATGATTAATAGACACAGCATACATATAAACAGGTCAAGTAGATTATGAACAGTTTGCCACGAAAGAGTAAAAAAAAAAAAAGGAGGTTGCCAGTCACATATTTCTGTTTTAAAAGCCCGCCTGCCCCCCCCAAAAAACCTAATAAAACAAAAGTCAAAGGTGCACAGCATAATGTTCTTCGTTGAGGATGAATCTGGTAATATCTTGACTTATCACACACTGTATGCATGCTTTGAAAAACCATGTTGTAATACACAGAGATAAACAATTAAATCTAAATAAACAAATAAATATAAAATAAAAAATTAATGCAATTATGAAACTGAAAATAAAGTGACAAGAAAAGAATTCTAGACTAAATATGAAACCAAGCAGCACATGTGGGTCTACCCATAGAAAGCAGACCTCGCTAACCTGAAGATGAAGAAGCTGGAACGATGTCATTACGATTTCCTCCCAACACTTCATTGACTTCATTCCATACAAACAAACAACAGTCTCCCTCAAATTTTCATCATTTGCAGACCTTTTGATAACTATATGGCATGCACAGAAACTGTAATTTCAACTTTTAAAAAAGTTAGCTCAGTTTTAACTATAGAATTAAATAATTTAATTATATAATTTAAGCATGGATAAAATCACAATGAAACGCACCAAAAAAACTACTGTGTATCAAGGATAGAGATGATCCATACAAATCCCTAGGGTTTCAATATACAGTATGGCTTAGATTATAAGGTTCCATTATCTAGATAGTTTATTTTCTCACTCTATTTCTGCTAAACTAGAAGCTCTTCACATACACTTAGTAAGTCATCAGCAAGGATCTGGCCACCATCAAATGATCCTAGATACACGAACAAAATAGACACTCTAAAATTATGGAGATTTCACACTAAGTGTCTGCCTAAACAACACTCTATACCTAAAAGGTACTATTTATAATAGGAAATCATGGGGATTAATTAAGCCATAGAAGCTATTCATATCCTGCTACAGTATTTGAATGCTGATTTTAAAAATATGCCCAGCAATCTCATCAACTTCTTCCTCTAATAAATTAGAGTTATCATGGCTTAGTAAAATGAGAATGTTTTACTGATATCAGTATTAAAGTCTCAGCGTCAAAAAATGTAGTTATTTTCACTTAGGAATAATACTGTCAAGTTACTCAGGCCACTATATGTTTACATAAACCATGTCGCTTTAGTAAATCATTTGAAGAAATGGAAATAGCTTTATTGGCATTAACTGTGCCATAAAGAAGTGGTAAAAATATAATCTCTACTCTCGTACCAAAAGATTCATACAGCATTTTTCTCCTTACAGGCAGTATAGAAAAGAGGGGTCAGATTTAATATCCTGCCACACATTTTTCATTCAGCACACTGTAAAGATGAATACTCAGGGACTGAAATTTAACATTTCTTTCCATATTAAATTGTTTAGAAAGCATGATACATTATTCATCAAGTCTAAAACTCCGCTGAGTATAAGGAAAAGAGCTGGCAATGTTAATTATAAGACACCATGGGTTAAAAGGTGCGTCCCAAATTCATAGATGTTCAAGTGCAAAGAGTCTCAAAGCCAATGAAACTGTTCCCTGCCAATCAAGCAAGTGTGAGTGTGTGGGTGGGCACTGTGGTAGCAATGCCCATTTCTAAAAACATGATTGTCCTCTATCAGTACTGAGGTTCAACACATTTTTCCCAGTTTGTATCACAGTTCACAACATTAATTGTTAAACAAAAACATAACTTGCCTATATGATAATAGAAAAGGGACAACCACAACCCAAGACTAGACATTCCCAGCTACTAAAGCCCATGTTCTTTTCAATATACCATGAAAATGTTCAAGTTCTTTGACTCCTTTGTTGGAAATGTAGGTAAAGGTAGTTCTAGTCTACAGTGTTATTAATAACAGAAATAACTGAGTCTAGATAACTTAAAACACAGGTTTATCCAGCTCATGGTTTGCAGGTCCAAAGTCCACATACCTGGAGGATCTTCTTGTTGGGAGAGTCCCCAAATGCCACAAACCATCACATGACGAGGGGGCAGAAAGTGTGGAGCAGAGCATGCCTCTGTCTCATTCTCCCTTTTCCACACCCACGAAGACTCAATCCTGGGGGTCCCAGAACGATGTCTAATCATTTCCTAAAGGCCCCGCCTTTCAAAGCTGTAATTGGATTAAGTCTCCACTTCATAGCTTCACGAACAACCAAATGCTAGCACATGAATTGTTGGCAGACATATCCAAATCATCACAAGACATAATTTGAAATGTGGACAAAAATTTGTTTTTAATTATTTTCAATAATAAAAAAATTAGAAATTACCTAATATGTCTGATGACAGGAAGATGTTAAAGAACTGTAGTAAATGCATGCCTTCAGAAATTTACAGTACACCTTTAATAATGATGTAGTAAATCATTCAATAATGACATGTAAATTAAGATGAAACATACATAAAAGGTTAAAAACAATCTGTAATTCAAAATTTAAAGCATATTTTTAAAATTTAGAAGGAAATATACCAAAATAATAACCAGTATATTAAACAAAATGGGTAATTTTTCTTCTTTTCTGCAGTCTCTTAAATATTTCTGATAATTATTCATAAAACAGATTTAAAAGAGAAAAATTCTGCAAAGGACTAAAAGTTCAAATGGAGTACATGCTGTTCTCTAATTCATAACAAAATTCTCATGCTCACAAAAGTGAGATATAGATAAGATAGGGAGAGAAAAAGCAAAAGAGATACAAGAATTTGAGTTCAGTAACAGAAGCATTTCAAGAGGTAAACCAGATGTTCCTATGGAACTGCAGCAGAGTGTCCAAGAGACAGAAATTCATACTTATCAAAGGTTATATTCAGATCAAAGAACATTTAAGAGTAGAATCCCTTCTACCACAAAACTGACCATGACACTGAAGGGATTAAGCCGCACTATACTATCGGCAAAACTCAAAATTAAAATCAGTTGAATACTACTGAGTAAGAAAGTACTGGAAAAATGAGATTCTTTCCTCATGCATTTCACTGGGAAAAGGAAGCCTGGTGATCAGCTCAAAACACAGAAGTCAACAACATAATTTAAGTGAACAGTGTCTCACGTGAAGTTATAAAAAAAAAAAAATCACTAATGATGATTAGCATTTGTCCATTTTATTTGCTTTCATCATCACATTTCTCTCACCAAGTATCTCTCTCCCACTTTACTTTTATACAGACTAGACAATGTTAAATTCCCTTCAAGGACTTTCCAAAATCAGATGAAAAACTAAAATATTTCTGTACCAAAGGTGGTCTTGTTTAATTAAATATCCTCAACGAAAGACTTTTCAGATCTGTATCACATTTCAAGAAGGTAAAGGATACATACAATGGCTAAATTTCTCCCAACAGTTAAAGGTAGACATTATTTCAACTGTTTGATCTGTCCCTACAAAATTCAAACGGAATTTTATTAAAAGTATATCAAGTAGTATGTAGTCACTTGAGCAGGAAATGTTTGATTTCTTTGGGGCGTAAGTCTTACCTTCCCATTATCTGTTATGTCTGTTTAACAGCCTAATCAAGAGACTAAGAAATGAGATGCTGTAATGTGTGGTTTGCTACAGTTGTGATCCATGAACTTTTCCACAGAAAACTTTGCTTAATGATAATCATCTGACACTGAATTATGACTAGTACATTAAGTGCCTGTCCAGAGAAAATCAATTAAACTTCCATGAATGTTAAAGGTCAAAACATTTCAGGGTACCTACCCACCTACTAAACAATAACAATTTACAGATGGCATCATAAAACAAAAATTTCAATAGACAGCTGTTCCTTTATCAGAAAGAAAGGCAGATAAAGCCACCCTACACTAAGCAGAACGCCTTCTCGTTGCTGCAAGGCCCTATACAGCACATCTATCTCCCCAGCCGTCAGAGATCAGCCTGTTTCATACCTACTTATCAACTCCAGTTCTGAACTCCAATTGCATATCTCTCTCTCAAGCAGTCATAAGAAAACAGTACTCATCAGGTGGCATAAAATGACAAAAATTTATGTCATCAGTATTCTGGAAGCTGGGAAGTCCAAGATCATAGTACCAGACAATTAGGTCCGCTGTAAGAGACTTCTCCTGGCTTGCAGCTAGCCACCTTCACTGTGTCCTCACACGGCAGAAGACAGAGAAAAAGATCAAGCTTTCTGAAGTATCTTTTATTACACTAACATGATCAGACCATGGCCCCATACTCATTAGCTCATTTAACCCTAAGTATCTCCCTACGGATCATATGGGGCAGGGGCGTACCTTAACAACCTTAAACTTAACTTCCTCAACTTGGTGATGGTTGTGTACACAGGGATGGATGACACAAATTAGAATTATTAGGCTATCAGGAAAGTCATGACATACCTTTCTATGCAAAAATGTACCATCACTTTCCCAACAACCTAGTATTTTATATGACCCATAAAACTTATTGAATGAAAAAAAAGTTGATAACAATTTTCATAGAGGACCATATAAGACAACAATACTAAAGTTAGACAAAGCGAAAAAACAATCTTTGACTATCATGAAGATGCCATTTGTTTTTTTTTCTTTTTTTTTTTTTAAGAGGTTTTTGCTATAGGGCACGTGCGCTCACCAGACAGAGAGAGACAGAAAGTGAGAAATCACCCCCCCGCCCCGGGGGATGGTCACGCCACAACCCCTTCTCCTCCATTCTCCTCTCGGGATCTTGGGCACGCACGCACATGCGCCCGACGTGAGTTTTAAGCCACCGGGTCCGGGACGCAAACCGTGGTCGACTACGTGGGAGTCCAACAACATAGCCATTATGCTAACTGCTGGTCCCATGAAGATGCCATTTGTAAAAGATGAATGGTGACATAGGTATTTATGTAACCTGGCAGGTTACACATGTTGAATTTTCATTTTAGTGTCCTTATTTTTTTTTAAAGCAATGAGAATGACTAACGGTGGCACCAGCAGATGACATAATGGTTACACTGTTGAATTTTCAAATGGAGGACCATAGTTCAAGTCCCAGACCCAGCAGCTTCAAACTCACACCAGGCACATATTTGTGCATGCCCAAAACCCTGAGAGGAGAAGGGACTGTGGAGTGGCCATCCCCCCATGTGGTAATTTCTCGCTTTGTCTCTCCAGTGAGTGCACAAGCCCTGCTGTGAAATATAAATAAATAAATAATGACTAATAGTGATCTACATTTACTTAGTTTACCACCTAGGAAGCTCTTTATGTGTATTTATACATGAGTCCTCGCAACAGTTCAAAGGTACTGTTACTATCTGCAACTTACAGAGAGGAAAGTCCGAGAATTGTCCACCACACTAGCACAATTCTAAAATACAGAGTGCAGAAAGAAGAAACCAAAACCTGTCTCCAGTAATTCCCTTTCGGGACAAAGGCCTAATCACAAATATGTAGCCTTTTACTTTACTATAAATTAAAAAAAAAAAAAAAAACCTGTCTTTGTTCTGTGTTTTAATTTCAAAGAGAAGCTATTACGCTACAATTATAGGAGAGGGTCAAGAAAAACTGGTTGGAAAGGATCAGGTTCTCACCAGACAGAGGTCCTGACAGACTTGGGTTATTTCCCCCCAAAGTATTCAATATTTGACCAAATAGAATAGAGGGAATCTTCTGAGATACATTCACTATAAAACTGTTCTTGTCGGATCTCCACTCGGGTGAAGATTTAGAATGAACACAGTTTTAAAACAAAGTTTCCAAAAGAATAATGTATTTCTTCTCTTTCCTCAACTAATATAAACTTTAAAATTATCTTGTGACTATTTTATTCCTGTTATTTCAAAGAAACAAGATGATACATTTCTCCATACCTACTACTGGTACTTTTACAACTCCTTAATGTTACATAAAACTATTAAGTCATTACTGATGGGAAGGAAAAACACAGAAATTTGGAATATCACAACATCTTTTTCAGACTGAGAATTATGACCGGTGCTAAAATTTGAAGATTGAAGGAAATAGATAAGAAAATAATTCTTTTGAACTGTAAGCATATACTACAGGAAATATGCATAGCATGAAAATAACCATTTTACAGTGTTTATAAATCAACATCCTGCAGATGTTATGATTAATATCCACAATTTGTTCAATTATAAAATGTTTTAAGTCATCAAATTAAACTCATATCTGCTCCAAGTGTTTTTTTAAGAGTAAATCATAAATACTTGTTACACAGTCCACAAAAAACACTGTTATTTCATAAGAGGTACTTCTTAAAATATATTTTCCCCAATTTTTTCATACCAACAGATGTAATATCAACCAGAAAAATATTTATAAAATGTAGCTGCAGCACAATTTATTTGATATTATGCAAATCAGTCAGTCTTTCAAGGTTAAAAAAGACTGTGTCTTTTCCCTCTCTTATCTGTTTAAAATAAACTTTAAATTCTGATTCTTTATAGCATTTGATAAAAGAAACTAACCAGGAGGGTGCCCTAAAGAGAAATGGAACATCTGGAGAAAACTGTAACATGTCTCAAGATTACATCTGCTGCTAGGGTTAGTATCTGATCTGAGAGTTGCAATCGCCATGCTAAGCAGTAAAAACGTAACAGAGACTAGAAAGGTACTAAGAAAAATATTCTTCAGTCACTGTGCTTTCTTTTTCTCAGCAATGTGCTACCAGGCTCAGAGAGTACTCTGAGAACTATTTCTATAATAAGTACACACTTCGGTTCAAAACACAGAGCTGTTCAATAGACTCCTACCATGTGATTGCTGATTACATCCCTCCCCCAAGTATATTAACCTAAGCATTAATCAAGACAGGATGTATACTTTTTCTTGTCTGTGATTCATCCATCTATTCTGCTTTTTATCTTTCAACTCAACAGTAAAATTTGGAATAGAAGATAGAGAAAAGGAAAAGTGAAAAAGTCCAGATGACCAGAAAGCATGGCATTATTTGCCCAAGAAAAGGCAAACCATGCTCAGCAGCCTTTCTCCTCCATTTACTTTAAACTTTCAATTTTCTGCCATAAACAGCAACAACGAAACTCTATGCTTACTCGTTATAAACTGCCTTACATTTGTGACACTTTTAAAAGCCCCTACTGGGCCATGAAAGGTTCTCAAACAAGGCAAGATCTGCACAGCAGGAGAAGAACCCACTTAGATTTTCTGACAGCTGTGAAGGATCAGTCTGTAGAGTAACAGAAATCAACTGCAAACTGAAAAGTGTTTAGAAATAAAATGTTTCCATCACCTCACACTATCAGCTACTTCCATTAGTACCGATGAAAAAGACACACGTGTTTTACCCAGCATTTTAATACAATAAACTTTACTGCCGTAGGAAAAATGAAATTACAACTGATTCTACTCTTAGACATAGGAGTCATCAATGAAGAAAAGGAATACTTCTGACTGTTCACTACTGGACTAAATGGCTAATCGCAGAAGCCGTGGATAATAGTTTACAATATGTTATTTATGAAACTTACTTGAGGCTCCACATTCTGAATTAAAACATTATTATTTAAAATATAAAAAGCATTTAACGGGCCAGCCTTGTAGCCTAGTGGTTAAGGAAAGTCAGATCCCATGTGGCCGACTATGGTTGGAGTTCAGCTGGTGGAGCTTGAGAAACAGGCCAGGGCATAGGCATGAATGCCCAAAATCCCACCAGTAAGGAGAAATCATGGAGAAGGGATTGCAACATGACCATGCCCCAGAGGGAGAAAAGGGGTGCTTTCTCCCACTCCTTCTCCCTCTCCAACTAGTGCACATGCCCTCTGGCAATTTTAAGACACAAAACATAAAAGTGTTTTGTATCTCACTGGGAGTTGATTTTGTTTTAACTTCAAAGTCAATGATAAGCGCCATGAGATAACGTTGTATGTGTGTGGTGTGTGGTGTGTGTGTCTTGACTATTATTAATCAGAAATGATAAAAATAATCTAGATATCTTGGAAAGTAAAAGGTGGGTAACCAAACGGGGCTCAAATCTTATATTACAATAAAAATAGGCGGATGTAAAAGATATGCAAAGTCATCATAGAGACAGTCCCAATTCCAGGTCTGGATGATTTCAGCCGGTATTTCCTAAACACTCATCTCTAATTCCAAACATTCCGATAAAAGCTCACAGCTAACCTTGAATCAGGACACAGTCACAGTAGGTAAGAAAGCCACATGAACAATACCGGGTGATAAATTCGGCACATGTATAAGATAAAGATCAATACAAAAAAGCCTCCGAGGACAGGAGCGATGGTTTTGTAGAGGCGATGACATCTGTGCTAGGTTGTGAAGGATGATTAAGAGCCTGTCAGGCAGAGAAAGTGAGCAC
Source organism: Tupaia belangeri chinensis (assembly GCF_000334495.1). Classification (NCBI taxonomy): domain Eukaryota; kingdom Metazoa; phylum Chordata; class Mammalia; order Scandentia; family Tupaiidae; genus Tupaia; species Tupaia belangeri. The sequence continues at coordinate 4,242,687 of NW_006159462.1, forward strand.
AGTATTCTAGCCAGAGGAAACCACTGGGCGAAGGTATTAAAACACAAAGTTTTAGAGTACTCTTTTAAAAATCTCAGACTACAGAGAACCAGCAGTTAGCGTAATGGCTACGTCGCTGGGCTCCCACGTAGTCGACCGCAGTTCACGGCCCGGACCCGGTGGCTTAAAACTCACGCCGGGTGCATGTGCATGCGTGCCCAAGATCCCGAGAGGAGAATGGTGGTGAAGGGATTGCGGCGTGACCATTCCCCCTGGGGGGTGATTTCTTGCTTTCTGTCTCTATGTCTCTGTCTCTCTGGCGAGCGCACATGCCCTATAGCAAAAACCTCTCCAAAAAAAAAAAAAAAATCTCAGACTACATAATGAGCACAGGAGAAAGAACACAAAATAGAGCTGGAAAGGTCAGTCAGAGCTTCCTCTCAAAGGACCATGGGCCAGGAAGACTTGGACTTCACTATGTAGGCAAGGCAATGCCACAGCAGGGTTTCAAGACAGAGTGTGGAACTCAAACTTCTGATTTAAGACACTTTGGTATGGAGAATGGCCTTAAAAAGAAGAGAGTTGAATAAAGAACCTACTAAGAGTCCACTGTAATTATCTGGGCAAGAATAATTAAAGCCTTAAGTTAGATAATATGGACCGAAAAGAGCTTGACAACTGGAACGTGCTCAATAACTTTACATGTTACCTTTAAAAGGGGCTTGTGTATAAGCATGGAAACCACATGCCCTATACCAAAAACAAAAACAAAAACAAAAAAAAAAAAGAAAGAAAGAAAAACAGAAAGGGCAAATCTATACATAAGGAAAGTAGATTTGAGGGGCTGGCAGGTGGCATGGTAATTGGATGCTGGATTCCCACACTGACCAAAAGTTCAAATCCTGGACCTGGCAGCTTGCTTTCTCACTTTCTCACTCTCTCTCTCCTTCTCTGAACAAAGTAATAATAAATTAAATTAAATTAAATAACTCTTTAAAAAAAAAGAAAATTTACTAGAGACTGGGGGGAAAGGGCAAATGAGAAGTTACTGCTTAGTAAGAACAGTTTTCTGAAAGTTTTGGAAACAGATGGTAGAAAAAGTTGTACAACACTGTGAATATAATGACTACCACATAATAATGTACTTTAAAATTATTAAAAAGACACTTTTATTTATGTACAGTTTATTTAAAAAATGAAGTACTGATGCATGATACAACAGAGATGAATCCTGAAAATACTGTGGTAAGTGAAAGAAGTCAACCATAAAAGACCACATAGTATGATTCTATGCATATGAAATGTACAAAGCAGTGACATCTATAGCAGCAGGAAAAGGTTGGCAGCTGCTTAGCTGAGGATGGGGAGATGAGGTTGATAGCTAATAGGGACAGAATTTCTTTTTGAGGTGATGGAAATGTTCTAAAACTAAACTGTGTATTTCCAATTGGTGAACTATGTGGTATGTAAATTATGCCTAAATAAAGTTAAGAAATAATAATATGGGTGAGAATGATCTGTTTAGAAACAATAAGGCAGATGTTAGAACTACCCAAATTATATTTTTAAATGATTATACATCTCTGAATTAAATAAATATGCCTCGGTCGGCCTCATGGCCTAGTGGCTAGAAGAGCCAGATCTCACATGATGAACTGTACAGTTTGAATCCTAGTCCCGGTGGCTTGAGGGACACACCAAGCACATACACGTGCATGCCAAATCCCAACAGGAAGGAGAAACAGAGGACTGCGGGGTGACCGTGCCTCACTCAGAGGTGCGTTCTTCCTCTCCCTCTCTCTCTGAAAGTGCATACACCCTCTGGCAGAATTAAAAATAAAACATATAAATAAATACAAGCCCGTGAGCTAAATGCATGAACAGGTTTTACTCTTTTGTCCAACAATCTATGTTAATGAGTACTTTTATAGAACAGAGAACAGCTAGTGTCAAAGAAATCAAGTATAATATAAAGCAGCTCACTAACACAGGTTGTCTACTGAGTTCATTAATGGCAGAGTCCTAAAACCAAGTATTCCCATTACAGAATCATTAAGTAAGAACTCTAGAAGCCACACACAAGCATGTGCTATTTAACAATAGGGAAACATTTTGAGAAACGTGTCACTGGGCAAACACCATAGGACAAGTGTACTCCACACAAACCTACTAATATATTGCACAGCCCACTGCACACCTAGGCCATGTGATAGAGCCCACTGCTCCACTGTCGTGTATGCAGTCTGTCACTGACAGGACGGTAACTGAGAGGTGCTCTAGACACAGGACTGGATAGTATTAAAATCTCAATGTAGGCAGAGGCTCCATCGCACTGAAAGTCAGATTTTGTGTATTTTAGTTCAACTATTAGGTTGTTGGAAAGGGAAAATGTGTTGTGACTTTCCTGAAGAACCAATTATTATTGGTAAAATGAATGGCACCAATAGGAAAATATGACAGAAACATCAAACAAGACCCAAGGTGTCTGACATCTGGTTGTTTGATAATGCCAGTATTTTCCCCTCCCATATAAGGTAATATATTCACATCCAAAGTAATCCCTGTCACTTTAATATTTGTCTAAAAGAAATTTTAAAGGGTTACTTAATTTTATTTATTATTGCTATTTAAAAATTTGCTAAAGGGCATGTGTGTTCACCAGAGAGAAACAGAGACACAGAGAGGGGAAGGGCTTTAGGGCTTTTTTTGTTTGTTTTCTTTTGTTGCTATAGGGCACATGTACTAGCCAGAAAGAGACAAAAAGTGAGAAATCACCCCCCTTAGGGGGGTGGCCCCACTGCAATCCCTTCTCCTCCAATTTATTCTAGGGATTTTAGGCAAATACAAACACCCACATGGCTTGAGTTTTAAGCTGCTAGGCCCAGGACTTGAACTACAGTCAGCTACGTGATAGTCCAGCAATGTAACCATTACTGAAAAGATTGCTATAGCAGACTTAGCAGACAACTGAAGCGCTTAATTTATTAATCTTTCCAAACTGTTCCAACATCACTGTGATCCTAAATATCATTCCTAGGTTTCATTTACATTGAGGTCTAATTATAACCTATTTTTCATATCATTCCCAGTATGTAGAAGAAAATCATCTGATTAGACACAGCAAATATTCAAAGATTAGTTCTGCTCTCTGCACTCATTTCAAATAAAGAGAAAAGTGAAAACATAGGAAGAAAATGCTGTAAGTATATTTATCAAATTAAGCAAAGGAATAAGAAACCCATTACTCTCAGCACATGAAAGTCTCTGATAAGCTAGAGAATGTGAGAGCAATGTGCATGCATATCATGGCTAAGTCCATACTAACCTCCACCAAAACTGGTGTGTTGAGCAATATTCAACCCTCATGCTCTGTTATCCAGAAGGTAGGCTTTGTTGTTTCTCAGAATTCTTAGATCAAAGGGGCATTTTATGACCCTAGTACAAACATAATTTACTATATTACTAGGTTCAATAGCAACTCTTAATGGGAGCGAATGTTGGGTAAACTATTCACTTAGGAAGTATGAGAACAACTTTCATTTTCCGTTTATAAATAACAACCCATTTGCAGATTGCATCCACGGTATACATACCACACTCTGGATGAAATGCTGCTCACACTTCTAACATCAGACTTCAGGGCAAGACTGAATGCCACCTTTAGTTTCGACTCACTCCCCAACCCCTACAAACCAAGGTGTTGGTGTTTTTGTTTCTGAGAAGGGGGCTCCTGGCTTTAAAAGCCCCACAGATAGTCTAAGATAATCAAAATGTACAGAATCGCAAGTGTTCTTTCTTTTGGTCCTTCACTATGTACTAAATAAATCATCTCTCTACATTTCCTGTCTAATACACCATGTTCTTTATTTACATTTTGCCTCAAAACAGGAAGTTCTATTTAACCATCCTACCGCAAAAAGGAAAGAAAAAAACATGCAAAAGAAATGACCTACTATGTGGGAAAAAAAAAAAAGAGGAGAGAGAAGATCTAGTGTTTCTAATTATGAATATTCAGGTTTGGTAGATTAGACAATTATTATACATTATTCCTCTATGAACATAGGTGTTCTCATAGCTAGTGCAAACACGAATACGAAATTCTCTCTTCCCAATTCTGTTTTACATTGCTGCCAGATTAGGTCCTATTTTCTAGGTGAGCTGTCTCATAAAAAATCCTCTCTAGGATACAATTCTGCCACCTTCTTTTACCTACTGGACTGCACTACGATTAACAGACTACAGGGATAATAAGCACAGAAAGATACACACAAAAGTTTGCAGGCATTCAGAAAAGCTCCTTTAATTCAATCAAAATTTACTACCATGTCAACAACATGAAATAAATTAAAAGAAACTAGGAAAAAAAGAACCATTTGCTTTATAAAGACTTACCTAAGATTGCTCTCAATGGCAAATTGTTGGCACATTTAAAAAGATTATACATTTACAAAAATACCAACCACATATTTTTTCAGAGCCTTGATTATACACACACACAAAAAATTCAATATGGTAAAGACCAATTAAATCTTCTGATTTATAGAAAAGACCACCTAGCTTATTAACTCTGACTGAAGGTAAATATTGCTTTAAAATCTAACCTAACTGTAACCTAGGGAAAACATTTAAAGTATGTTTTGGCATGATAAATGACTAAAGACTTAATTAAGCCAGGATTCCAAAGCACAGTTAACACTAACGAAAAGTATAATCTGTCCTCCAAAGAAGAAACTCCCTTCCTGTCACTCACATTATATTTTCATCTTATATTATGGCATTCTGTCATTGATTTTAAAATATGGTATTCATAATTATGCTTAATGAGTCTATTCTCCAAGCTAAAATATTAAAATAGTAGTTTTAATATCAAATCTGGGACACTAAGAAAACAGCAAGCCTTCAGCTGGTTTTACAATCACTGAGAAATTATCCTTTCAAAAAATCCCAAATTCTCCCTGACATAAAATTTAAATTAATTTTATCTTTATAGCAATACTATTCTGCTTATTACCTCTTTTTCTTGGGAATTAAAATGTGACTATTATTTACTTATCAAAGATTCAAACTCTAGAGAAAATTTCTTAGGGCTTAAATCTTTAAATATCAAAAGTGTTTTTTTTTTCTTTCTTTTTTTTCAAGAGAGGTTTTTGTTATGGGGTGCATACACTCAACAGAGAAACAGAGAGACAGGAAGTGAAAAATCACCCGGCAGGGACGGCCAGGACGCAATCCTTTCTCTTCCATTCTCCTCTCAGGATTTTGGGCACGCATGCACAGGCACCCAGCATGAGTTATAAGCCACTAGGTCTGGGACTCAAACTGCAGTTGACCGTGTGGGAGTCCAGCGACATAATCATTACACCATCTGCTTGTCCCCCAAAAGTTATGTAGAAAACTGTACAGTAAAATATTATGTCTCATGAACTCCAAGTAAGTTTTTGGGCTTCAGTGGCAATGATGCAGGAATATATGAGAAAGATAAAGACCAGATTTGGTTCTATGTTAGCATATAGAACTAAAATATAACCAAAAATATAGGAACTGTTCAATTTGTGAGAAACTACATTTTTAGCCGTGTAATATCAGAAAACTTCATTACTACTGGCGCATAACTAGAGGAAACAGCTTAATTGAACAGTCTTCTCAATGTGGAGTGTTATTTTGTTTTTGTTTTTTTCTCCCCGGAAACAAAGTTTAAATCACTTTTCAAATGGTAGCCCTTACATAATAATGAATAGAGGATCTGGTAGCTACACTGATCATTGGAATCTGAATACTGAAGTGGGCAACCTGCTAAGCTGATTCATGAAATAATGGTATGTACATTTCTACTCCAAGCTGGGAGTAAGAATGATAAATCTGTCAATGTAAGAATTCACTGTAGTGCAGTGTGAGGGAAAATGTATGTGTTTGTTTTACATAAAAATTGCTTTTGTCTACTGAAACTTCTCACGGAAGACAAAGTCTCAAAATGTTGAGGTTCAACCTGTAACTAGAAAGTCATTTACACTGAGGACAGACACAGAGAAGTAACTTATCAAGAAAACACCCTGGAGGCATTATCAACTGAACTGGTCTAAGGAAAATTAGGATTTACCTGCATCTTTGATCACAGATACTAATTTTATAACTTCCCCCCTAAGGAAAACATACCTGTGTTTCTCAGTTCAATCCATAAAAAACAGTATCATGTGGAAAGTAGGTCTCCCTCTCACTCCTACTTGTCTTTAAGATGGAGGCCGCCACTCGTTCCAGTTTACGTATGGCAACTCCAAATGTTAACCTAACCCTACACACAAAAACGCACAAACTCATGTATTTTTAAGACAAATGGTAGCACACATTCCCCTTCTAAAAACAAACAAACAAAACCCCAAAACCAAAAAATAAAAATAAACTGTTCCCATAAAAATATGATTTGGAGCCAGCCCTTTAGCCAGGAGCCAGCCCTGTAGCCTGGTTCAGAGAGCCAGGTCTCACAGAATAGACTAAGGTTTGAATTCCAGCCCCCATGGCCTGAAAAATATGCCAAGCATGTGTGCACTGAGTGTCCTAAATCCCAAGAGGATGGAGAGAAACGAAGGAGAAGGTAATACACGTGTTAAGTGTTTGCTCTCTTTCTCCCCCAAGTGAGTGTATGCACCCTCCAGCAACTAAAAAAAAAAAAAAAAAAAAAAAAAAAAGGCTTGGAGACTACCCATACCTGTTCATAAGAGTTGATCATAATTTTTGTACTAAGGCGTGGCATTCTACTAAATGGACATAGTATATTTAATCATTCTCCTACTAGTAGATATTAAGGTATTCTTTTTCTTTTGAAATGAAACATTCCTGTAATAAAGACCCTTGAATGCACATCACTTTACACCTGTGTAAGAATACGAGTAAAACAAATTCCTTTAAGTGAAATTGTAGGTCAAGAGTTGTAAGCAAACATTTCTCTTCTTGGTACTGCTCGATATGCCTTCACACACTCTGTACCAATTTCAACTCCCATGAGCAGTGCATGAGTGCTCTGTTTCTCTCCACAGTGTCTGTCAAATCCAGTTTTTAATCTCTATAAATACGAAGGGTGAAAATTCATATTCTGTTATAATTTTAAATCCCATTTTTTTCATTGTGAATAAGGTTAAGCATTTTTTGCATATTTAAATGCCATCTGTGTCTTTTCTTGTAAACTACCTCAACTGTCTTTGGCCTGTTGTCACCTCTGATTTTTCTTTTTTCTTATTTGATTGGTAAAACATGACTTATATACAATACTTTAAAAATTAGTCATTGTCAGTGCAGAATTATAAATATTTTCTTTTACTTTGCCATACTATTTTGTTTTTATTTTTAAAAATAATTTTATTTAATTTTATTTATTCATCATTTATTTTAATTTGACCAGAAAGACACGCACGCGCGCACACACACACACACGAAGAGATAGAGATAGAGAGAGAGAGAGAGAAAGTGAGAAAGCAAGCCACCAGGTCCAGAACTTGAACCGTGGTTGGCCATGTGGGAGTGTCCAGCGCCTTAATCACCATGCCACCTGCTGGTCCCCATATGTTAACTTATAAATAATTTACTTTTGCTTAAAATATAGTGTTCAATTACTAGGGTTTCAGAATATTTACAATGTAGTGGGCTTTTAGTTTGTTTTTTGTTTGTTTTTTTTTTTGCCAGTCTGATGTTGTATCTCTAACATGAACTCAATTATTTAATCTTTTTATCATGCTTAGTATCCTTGAGGGGAAAAATAATCAAAATACTTTGTGAGGGTAAAATAAAGAAATATAAGTGTGACTAAAAAATAGAGAAGATAGTCCTGTGTGCGCATATGCGCGTGCGCACACACACACAATAAAAACAAAGACCAAAAAATGTACAACACAGAATCAAAAGCACAGAAAAAAACTTTAAGAGGAAAATTAAAAACTGGACAAAACAAAACAGTTAGGGTAGCACAGGTAGGAAGCAAAACAGGGAGGACCCCAAGCTCCCCACACAGCAACACATTGACAACGATTACGGAACACAAGTAATAGTCATCTCGCTGTGGCTTTTCTAGGGGATGGCAGATCAACCCCGAGGGAAATTTTGGGCCTGACTGAAGTCAAAGGAAAAAAGCAAGAATGGATATAATTTTAATTTTTTTTAAAGTATTTTTAAAAGAATGTATGCCTGGTTGCTAACATAGGCGATGCTGCCTGCACTGACCCGCTGCTTGTGTCGGTCAGTGCCGGCAAGATTGCTGCTTGCCTCCTCTGCTCTCTTATCTGTACAGCCCCAAGGACCAGTGCAAAGCGGAGTTCACTCTAACCAGTTAGCTTCTGAATAAAACTACCACTGCAGAGATGACCACAACCTACTGTCTGTACTCAAGCTACTTTCTCTATTCTTTAAAGTCACTAAAAAGAGGGTAAGATGCTCACTGCATCATGTTACAAACTTATGTTTACCCCTTTCTTAACCCTTTCACCAGCAAGCTCCAGCTGAATCTGTCCTCCTCAGACTGAATTAGCAATGGTTAATGGTTTATGTTTTTACCCTCAAGGCCTAAACCTTTATTTGTTCCAATTAAATATTGTCCTGTTTTAAAACACTCTAAATTTCAACTTGCCTTGATTACTTTGAATTACACAATGCAAATTAGCCTACTCAAAAGGCTTGATCCTGAAATCTGATATGCATAATCTCAATTGATTAAGTTAAATTATGCTTTAGCGGAAGATAGACCTTACATGCAATTTCAAATACCTCTAGGCATATAATGAATAACTGTACCCAGTTCTCTTGCGAAAGATAACAATATCTAATACTCCTAAGTGCTTAGTAAAAGGTATGTACTACTTTAATTTTTTACATGCATTCTAAATTAATTTTCATAACAACCCTAAAGGGTGGACAGTACTAACATGCTGAAGATTGGATCAGAGTCAAACGCAACAGAACTCCAGAGCCTCTGACTCTAACCCTACACCAGAGGGTCACGCTCATGGTCACCAGGTAGTTATCTGACATGCAAGTAAAGTTATAATAACTACTTGTTTTTACCATGGCTTTAACAAATTGATCCATCTTGTCAAATTTATTTTACATCAGACTGATCAATTTCACTCAAAAAGTAAACCAAATATAATATGTTTCACTCAAAATTGGTATAAGTTGCAATTTTCCAAATCCTCATAAGCCCAGCCTGAAAGTCATGTTAGTTGTCATTCATGAATGCTAATTACCCCTTTACTCAGGAGACATTAAAATTCTGATATCTACCCTTTCTTCTAATATTTTTTCTTAAAACAGATTTGAAATTGTCGCTATACTGACAAAAAAGTCTTTGTAGTTGTCTGCTGTCAGTATAAAAGCCATACTCCTGACCAAAAAGATCACATCTAATATACACTATGTTGCAAATATCAATTGTCTTTTTACAAATGAGGAAACTGAAGCTAAAAGACTTTCAGCTGAAGCTAAAGAACTTTCAATCTACCTACATCTCTCCTTACAGGTTAAGCATTCCTATTGTGATCATGCCAAATGCTCCCATGCCCAAAACTTTTTGAGTACCAACATGAAACCGCAAGTACAAAATTCATGTGACCTCATGTGACAGGTTGCAGGCAAAATCCTACAATACAAAAATATTATCAACCATTATCTTGTGTGGGCTATGTATATAAAGTATACATGAAACATAAATTAATTTCACATTCAGATATGGGTCCAATCCATAAGAAATCTCCTTAAGTATCTGAAAATATTCCAAAATTAGAAAAAAACTGACATCAGACACACTTCCGGTCCCGAGCATTTCAGGTAAGAGATTCTAACCCTGCACCTGTGGCTCAAGCAATGGTTTCTATTTCAAATCCTCTCTCCACTGCCAAGCCCCATTTCTCACTTGGAGAAACCCTAATCTATCAGGTCAACCCCTACTTCCTGAAAGCTGCCAATCCGAGTTGAACTCGGATTTTTTTTTTCTACTGAGAGATGCAACACACTATTAATACAGTAAAAGATAAAGGTGGGGCTGCTCAAAATGGTCATATAGGCATATGTTGTTTAATGATGGGGATACATTCATAGAAATATGTCATTAGATGATTTTCATATAATGTATTATACTTACACAAACCTACATACTAGGCCATATGGTCCAGACTATATTATGTGTTTCTATCATATACATGACCTGATGTTAACCAAAATGCCATTATGTGCTGCATGACTATAAATAAACTCTAACACACACAAAAATATATTTACTTGGGTATAAACGCATAACCTCATTTAGTTGTAGGCCCATCATTCTTAAGTTACCCAACTATGTCATTTATGAATTACAAAAGTATTTATATTCTTCCATATCCATTTCATGGTTCAATTTCCAACAATTTTTGTTATCAGAAAAACACTAAACATCTGACTCCTCTAAACTAAACAAGCTTTTTCCTTAAATCTCTCTAGAACAGCTAATTTAAATGAACACACGGGTGCTCTCATTATCCTCTTGTAAGAATCAGGGCCTTTAAAAATCAATGGAAAATGACAATGTAGTTTTGTTTTGTTTTATAAATGGAAAGGATAAAATAGAAGACTGGGTATTTTAACAGTCTTCAGTAGTCATTGTTAAATCTGGCACTGGAGCAAGAGATGCTTAAATGAACTGCCTGGGAAAAAACGCAGGTAAAGAAAACTCATCCTTGTGAAGTGGTAGCAAGAGCAGCTGAAACAAAAGATTAAAACTAATTATCAATCTTCTAAAGTCTTCCCATTCCTTTTAAGGAGAAATTCTTTTTACCTCCGAGGTACTATTTAGGAAAAAAGCCAGAGGTCAAGTACAAGTATGGCTCACTGTTTCTGCTTCTAGTGGGTCACCCAATGAAAGAAAGGAAGGAAACAGACAAGAAAGGGAAGGGGAAGATGAAGAAAGAGGGGAAAAAAGGGAAGGGAGGGGAGATCTACACAGTTTGAAAGGAAGTCAGAATGCTTCCATAAGTAAAACTGGCACCTACCATGGAAGTTAAATTTAGCACAGTGTGGTTCAGAGTCCATTTATAATGCAAAAGCTAGGTTAAACATAACACTGGTACTTTTAAACACCTTTTTTGAGAAATGGGAAGGAATTTTTCTATCACTGCTAATTTACTTACAAATTACATGCTTTTCCAAGTAAGTCTACCCTTCTAAATATAAGGTATGCTCAAAACATTCAACTAGCTATCTTTAATCATAAAATAAGACTTTCTGTCTAAATTTACATTGTTAAATTGCTTTATTATAATCAGTTCTCCTTCAAAGCCAAGAAAGGTAAAAAATGTTTTCTAAATACTGTGTTAAATTTAGGGAAAAAATTATTAATTTGAAACAAATTTAAAGCAAAGGAACCTACAATATGAAATCTTGTCATAACATTCAAATACTATGAATACTATTTTGCTACCTTATAGAATCAATTTTAACTATTTTAGCTGTGTACACAATTCACAATCTCCCTTTATTAGTTCAATCCATCTAACATATACCTTATTAAGCATTTACTATATTTCATTGTTCTAACATAGTGGGAAAACAGTAAGTCCCAGACCCTCAGTTCATGCAATCTAGTAAAAGTGAACAAAAACTGACAAAGAAAAAGTCCTCATAATATTAATTACTGAGGTGTTTCTCATATATCTCTCCAGAAATTCTTTGATAGTCCTTTCACCATTAGAATTTAACTCCTCTCTTCTTCAGTGTGTACTGGACTTAGAGACTCTCACTTTTGTGAAAGAAATGCAGTCCAAAGAGGTCTGTAGAATATTCCGTCCATTCACATTTTAAAAGCCTCAGCAATGCCTAAGTCTTGAGATTTTGGTTGCACCTCATACCCATCATGTTTACTGCCCGGCACGTTTTAGTTTACAGTAAACAAACGATAACAAAAGGAATATAGATTTCAATGTGATTCCTACCTTTTCTTTCCAGTATTTTTTAGAGATGCAAAAAATAAGGTACAACCAACCAGCTGCCTATATTATTTTAAATGAACCAATGTGAATTCTTTTTTTTGTTGAGAGTTTTTTTTTTTTTTTTTTTTTTTTGCTATAGGGTGCATGTGCTCGCCAGAAAGACAGAGACAGAAGTAGGAACTCGCCCCCTGGGGGATGGCCACAGAGCAATCCCTTCTCCTCTAGGAGATTTTGGGCATGCACACACATATGCCCAGTGTGAGTTTCAAGTCACCGGGTCCAGGACTCAAATCACAATCAACTATGTGGTAGTCCAGTGATATAACCATTATGCCATCTGCTGCTCCCCCAATGTAAATTCTTAACAATTTATAACCTCTCCTCTTCTTTGTTTTTATAAACCGGATTTCCTGGTCACCATTTCAATGAGTTCGCATCTAGGGAACCAGAAATCTGCTCATTCAGGCCATTTATCCACATCCTAAACCCTAGTTCAATGCACCACTTTCACTTCACACATTATGCATTATGCCTCAGCCTTCTTTTTAACTGACACTTCTAACTGACAGAGGACAAGAAGAGACAGACTAACTCTTCAATGAAAAAAATAAAAAATAAAAACAAACAAACAAACAAAAAAGAAAAACTGGCAGTCACTGCCTAAACCAAGTGACCAAGGTTAACATACATCAAGACACGCTGAAATGATGTACCCCAGAAATGATGAGATGGGAAAGCACTTGCATTCCTCCCTAAAACCCATAACCTCTTGGAATCACAAGAAAACATCAGATAAACCCAAACTGACTGTACAAAATAACTGACAAGTACAAGAGCATTTTAAAAAGTTCCTGGAGGGACCAGCAGTTAGAGTAATGGCTATGTTGCTAGACTCCCATGTAGTCGGCCACGGTTCGAGTCCCAGACCCAGTGGATTAAACTCATGCCGAGCGTGTATCTGCGTGCCCAAGATCCTGAGAGGGGAATGGAGAAGGGATTGCTGCATGGTCATCTCCCCTGGGGGGTGATTTCTCGCTTTCTGTCTGTCTTTCTGGTGAGCGCACGCACCCTATAGCAAAAACCTCTCAAAAAAAATTTAAAAAAAAGCTCCTGGAAAATAAAATTAAAGTGTGAGTTTATTTTGGTGCAAAACTTTCTGAAATATACTGGGGCCAGCAGGTGGTATGGTGGTTAAGGACACTGGACTCCCACATTGCCAACTGCGGTTTAAATCCCAGACCTGACAGCTTGCTTTCTCACTCCCCCCTCACCCCACTGCGTCCCTCTCTGCCTCTCTGGTCAAATTAAACTAACTAACTACTTAAATAAATAAAGTTAAATAAAATAATTCTTTGAAAAAAAGTTCCTGAAATATATTACAGTAGACTGAAGAGAGAGATGACTAAATTCAATATGGCATCTTGGATTGGATCCTGAAGCAGAAAAAGAACATAAGTAGAAACACTGCAGCTACCTGAATAAAGCCTGTAGTTTAGTTAATGGTCCTGCACCAATTCTAATTCCTCATTTTCACAAATATACCAGGTTACCCAAAATATTAACACTAATGGAAGCTATATTGGACAATACCAGAACTCTTGTCTTGAAACTTAAGTAAATCTAAAATTATGTTACAATAAAAGGTTTACATATACATAGTCTGACAAAAACCATCATGGGTTATCCCATGTATGCACACAACATGTGGCCAGTGCCTGCTCAGAGATATGAGTGTGGGATCTAAAATGCGAGGAGCTAATTAGCTGGGGTAGGAAAAGGGGTAAAAAACAGAATTTTCCTTCCAGGAACAAGGTAAGGTGGGGGGGGGGGCTAACCTCATAATACAGCAGTTAGATGCTACACAGATGAAGCCAGATTCCACATAGCTGACCAGGGTTCCAGTTCCACTCTCAGTTCTATCAGCTTGAAAAACACAGCACAGGCATGCATGCACAGGATCCTCACGAGATGGAGAAAGAACTGGAGGAAAACGGATTGCGATGCTAGGACAAGACGGAGAATTGGAAGTAAACAAATTGCGATGCTAGGACAAGATGGAGAATTGGAGGTAAACAAACTGCAATGCTAGGCCGAGATGGAGAACTGGAGGCTGTAGACATCGTTTGTTCTTTTCTCCTTTCTCCTCCTCCCTTTCTCTCTCTCTCTTTCTTTCTTTCTCTCTCTCTCTCTCTCTCTCTCTCTCTCTCTCTCTCTCTCCCCTATACACACAAATACACCCTTCTGACATACTCATTGGCCAAAAAAGACTGATTTTGGTTTGTGTGATAAAACAAGTGGCTCATGTAAACCCATGTCGAGAACAGTTTGTAGCATCTTGATATGTAAATTCCCTAAGGTGATTTCTAAGTTTTTTTAGCAGTCCTTTGTTACAGGTGCTTGAATTGAAAATGTCTGCACCATTGTTCCCCCACCTCACCATGAATCAGTTTACTTAACATAATTAAAAATCAGCCTTCTCACTGATACATTATTCACATTAATTCTGAAGACTAGTTCGCATTACACATCATTTGTCAAGGGTTAATGGAATTAATGTCAAGAGACAAGGTCAGGAAAAAAGCAGAACTACCTACACTTGTCTTAAAGATTCAGCTCAGGGACCAGCAGTTAGCGCAATGTCTATGTCACTGGACTCCCACGTAGTTGACCGCAGTTCGAGTCGCGGATCTGATGGCTTAAACTTAGGCTGGACGCATGTGCGAGCATGCCCAAGATCCCAAGAGGAGAATGGAGAAGGGATTGCGGCATGGCCATCCCCCTGGGGGCTGATTTCTCGCTTTCTGTCTCTGTCTGTCTGGTGAGCGCATGCGCCCTATAGCAAAAATCTCTCCAAAAAAAAAAAAAAGATTCGGCTCAAATCACATGTAGATCAAATCAATCTAGACCTGAAGTGATTTTTCTCTTCTAAAATCATTTCCTATACCAGTCATTTGGCCATAGTGATGTATTGCCTTGTGATAGGTTTGCCATATTATTTTAATTTTTTCTATTTAAATCTTTCCTTCATGACAGACTGAAATAGCAGAACCCAAGTTCTTGCATACCCCTTGAAACTTATCTTACTAGTTTCTACCTTATACCATGCCTTGGACAGAGTTGGGCATAGTAGGAATTCACTGGACAAAGGATGTTGGTTTCTTAGTTAAGACTAATACACCACATAGTAAAAGAAGGCAACTAACATTAGGGAA
>NW_006159462.1:4257850-4265513 GCF_000334495.1 Tupaia belangeri chinensis
GAGGAATATAAGGGAACTGTTTGTAGAATCTTTGCTACTTTTTGGTATATCTAAATCATTCCAAATATTAACAACAACAACAAAGACTCCAGACATTAGTTTATGAAGGTTATTTAGTAGCCACGGAAAAACTCTTTCAGAGGAAATATCATTGCCAATAAATCCAATCACCAAGCTAGGTTTCCAGAAACATTTCAAGTGTCAAATGTGACACTAAGAAAAGCCCTCAGATTAAGAATTATGAAGAACAATTCAGTTAGATCACAACAGACAGGTTTAAATCTTTTAGCAGCCTCCTTCAGCTTACAGAGTAAAACAGGAATTCCTGTAAGGCTCTGAATGACATAATCTGTTCTTTACTCATCTCTAGATCAGCCTTCCAAGAGTTCCTGAATATTATCAAACTCACCCCTACCGCAGGGCCTTTGCACTTGGTTTTCCACTTCTCTGGTTCTGCACACAGCTAGTTCCTCATCTTTTAGTGGCCAGCAGAGTACACCTTCGTTCAGGGACCTTCTGACCACCACGTTTAAGGTAGGGCATCACATATTGTTACTGGCAAGCTAAGTCCAGTTGCTGTTTCTTCAGTCAATGAAATGAGAAGTAAGGGCTGGAGAAGGGAGTTTATTTCTGCTACCAGGTTATAGGCAGATAGTTAACAAGCACCACCAAACTGTATCAAACAGCTCAGCATACTCAGCACTTATAAATACAAGATACAAGGACAGAAAAATCAGTCCTCATCACAACAAATCAAAGTCAAATGCTTTCCTTTGAGCAATTATCCTGATTCTCATTGCGTTTCAAATACCCATCCTGGTTTTTCATCTGACCATTCCTCAAACAGATCACTCTATGATCTAGTTGGACTGGTCTCATGAAAGGCCTTTTTTAATTTCAAAATGGCTGCAGTCCTGCTAAATCTCCTGCTGGCCTGTTTTACGCTGAGGCATCTGTTTATCTCTCCCACAGCACATAACACAATTTGTAATTATTTTCACTGGGTTAGCTATCTACAATCTCTCTCCCCAACTAGTTCATCATGTTGCCCCTCAATACCTAGCAGAGTTCCCTAAGATAGTTGACACCAAGTAAATAACTGTGAAATTAATTAAATGACACTAGCAAAGTATAAAACCCATCCTTGAAACAGGGCCAATCTAAGGAATCTCATCTCATGAATGGACTATTCTTTTGGAAGTGTGAAATAAATCTACTTCACTCATTTCTATTTTTGGATCTTACGCCTGTCCTTTGGAGCTTGATAATAAAGATTAATCCTCTCTCCGGATGATAGCCCTCAAAGTATCAATCCACATCTGTATTGCCCTGACTATTCCACACAAGGTGTGTACTTTTTAAATACGGTGGTGGTTAAGGTGCTGTATACCACATGGTCAACTCCACAGTTCAAGTTACTGATCCAGCAGCCTGGCATGTGTGCATACATGTTCAAAATCCCAAGAGGAAAATGGAGAAGGGAGTGTCTCTGTCTCCAGTGAGCACACTCACCCTATAGCTTAAACAAACACACATGATCCAAACAGTTCTCCACAATTTCTGAATGGAAAAAAACTTAAATAGTAAAGCTAATATTGTTGTAAGTACAGGAATCTCTCTGCTGGCTATCAACAGCTTACATTTACTGTACCCATTTGCTCTGTAATATATACCATTATTGCAGAACAGGTGCTTTTTACCAAGTATTCAAGAGGGAAGAATAACATGCAGGAATTTAATTCTTCTAGAATGTCAAATGTGAAAGTCGTCTGACAATATTTAGTCTGGCCCTCAAAACATGAGTGTGCCCTTTAACCAACCACTTGTCATTTATTTCTCTCTCTCCCTAGATGTCACCTTTCGTCCTATTGCTACTGACCATTTTTCATTCAATCCCTCACATGTTTTTCAGTCTCTTGCCCCAAAACAATGGTTTTATAGCATCACACTTCTGGAGAACCCAGATTGAATGACTTATAACTACTTTAAGTCTGAAGTGTTCGTCTTCCACAATCTGACCCTAAACTGTAGTCATGCATCACTTGATGACAAAAACACATTCTGAGACATGCTGTCATAAGCTGACGTTGTCTTTGTGCTAACATCACAGAGCATACTTAAATAAACCTTCCTGGTATAGCCTACTACATATTTAGGCTATATGATATAATCTTATGGGACCACTGTCATATATAAGGCTGATTTTGACTAAACCGTGCTATATAGCACATGACTATATTTCACACCATACTCAAATTTAGTTTCTACTGACAGATTTTCTCATTTTTCTATGTTCATATTATATGCTTATTCCTAAATCTATGCCTCTGCATCTTATATGAGCTTTGTCTTTCCTGAAAAAGTGAGAAACAAATATCTACCTTCAAAACACAAATATGTTACAAGCTCCTGGTAAGCAATCTTTTGGATGATGAATCTTTTCCTACGGGTAATACTTCTCTCCTTCGTCTTCTCAGGGAAAGCAAAATGGTTGTTGATGTATCACTTCCATATATTTAATAGCTGGGGCAAATCAAGAGAAGACCATTACATTCTTTATTTTTTTTTAAGTATTATTTATTTCATTTTATTTCTTCTTCTTCTATTTGAACAGAGAGAAAAAGAGAGAGAGTGTGAGTGAGAGCGAGAGAGAGAGCCCCACCCCCCAAGTCTGGGACTTGAACCACAGTCAGCCATGTGGGCATCCAGCGTCTTAACCACTCCACCTACAGGCCCCAACCATTATATTCTTAAGCAACTGTAACCAAGATATGGCAACTCTAAGCCAAATTACAATTGTAACAGAGTACTCAAAAATCAAAACAGCAAAAATTTATGGGTACAAGAATAAATCGACAATTATTTTACAGGTAAATTTTCAAAATGGCACTTAATGATTATTATTGCTATTTTACTAGAGACAATAGTATCTTAAATTATTAAATTTTCCTGTCCTCCCTTTATAGTCAAAAGAAATATTCTTTTTCCAAGCCAAAATATTCACTTAAGAACATAACAAAGATACCATTAAATAATATCTGTGGACTTTCTACAGTTTAAAGAAAATTAGTGAAAGTCTGTTGATTTTGATAACTAAAAGCTTCATTCATCTATATTAGGCTAACTAAAGTTTAAAGATTTCAAGTTCAAAGGCAAAGTGAAACAAATTAAGTTCTGTGATTAGTATAATTCATTCATTATGGCTGAAGTAGTTAAAAATCCTTCCATAAATTCTCAAAGATGTTCATCAAAACCACCTAACACCAGCTAAAGGTAAACTGATACCAGTAGCTTAAAACATGAAAAATATATTTTAAATGCATATATGTATATCAAACAGTAATTGAATTATACTAAACATCCTTAAAGTACTCTAGCCCCATATGATAAACAAAAGTGTAATTCTGATCCAAGCAAAAACTAAAGAAAAGCAAGGATAGATGAATTTGATATTCAACTGCTGTACTTTCAAGCCTTTAATTTTACGTGTAACAGGTTTTCTTGTTCTAAGGTTCACCTAACTGTCAAACTTGCACCTCCTTAGATTTTCAGTTTGGCCAAAGACTTTCTTTCAAAAAAAAAATCTCTGCAATGAAAACCATTACGGTCTAAATCACAAAGATGACAAGAAACCTTAGCAATTTAAATAGACAAGCCTTGAAATAATATTGTGATCAAAGTATCAAGCAGCCTAATAAAACCCAGGTGGCTCAGACTTATCATATATGGTACTCATTACCACAATTGCACTATTTAATCTACTTCCTGGTGTCAACAAAAACTTTCTGTTATTAATTCCCTCCAGTTATGGATCCGCTTAAGTTACTGTGTTTTCTGATAAGACAACTCTTTGTCCAAAAAATGAAAAAGAAGCAGCGGGTCTCATTTTAAATGTTTTAAAACTGGAGTCACGGTTGGTGAAACCACAGAAGCCACGGTGGCTTTGTATTATTTGCCATCGATTGAGGAATAAGGTTATGCTGGTTCCTAAGAAGGTGCCAGATGACTCACAGTTAGCAGGTTTTCAACTATCAGCATGCACACACAAAAAAGAACAGTTTTACCAATGTTTAAGATTCAAGTAAGAGATGGTATCCACCAACAAAGTACATAGGTTAGATTCTGCCAGTCAGTTCCTCTGACCCCGACACAACTTCATTACTCATATGGCTCCTTACTGGTTACATCTTACAAGATTTTGAAGCAATTTCTCCATCTATAGATCTTACGGTCCTTTAAAAAGATACTTAAATGTTTCTGAGGAAGCTTGTTTCACAACATAATTCTTTTCCAAGAAGACTGCATTTAAACAAAGTAAAAATGCTATAGGATTATTAAATCCACATCCACGGTTGTGTCAGATATTGAAGCAGCAAAAATATTGTATCAAAAAATAAAGAGAAAAACTAGAAAGGGTAGCACAGTCATGCTCACTGTCACGGGCCTTACTGGTTAAGTACTGGGTGAGAGCTGTTCATGTTGCAAACCTCCGCTTTACAGACAGCTAGCTGTACTGGTTACAAAGGAAAGTCACTAACTGCTCGGCGCTTCGTGAGTGGCACCCAGTGTTCACACACATTCCTTACAGCTAAATGATCCATTTCCTTTCTGTGCACTCCTCTCTTTCATTCTGTTTGCCCAGATGGTACAAGAGCAGATTAGAAGCACTGCACAACATACCACTTAACCATACTGTGTACTCAGTAAAGAAGGAAATTCATATGACAGGCTTTATCAGTATTGTCTGGTTAAGGCATCTGCAAAGCAATATATTCCAGAAAGTCTTCCTGTGTCATCAGTCAGGCACTGACTTCCTGAGTCAAATTAAGCCATCTATTCAAACTATTATTTGTAATTGCATTCCACAGCATTTAATAAAAACATATTATTCCTCCCCTACCGTACCCAGCTCAAGCTATACTTCTAATTAGTTTCTCCATTTCATGTAGTAAAACACTAGAGCCTGTGCTGTCAGCAGAGAGTACGTGAGCTGGATGTATACACTCAACCACCACTTATTTCTGCTGACCTGAAAGTTAGTTGCCTTAATATCTGAACGCACACACACCATCTCAGGAATCTTTCTGATAATAACCCCAAGGAGCTTTTCACATCACGTCTCTAAGTCATGACTGCAGGTATCTGCATCGCTCACTCACCCTGATTCTGACAATATACTGGGATTACAGCGGCCCTCTTAAATTGTGATGGATTACACATTAGACAGGTAGGATGGGTGTTTCAAGTTCTGGAGGTGCCACAAAATTTTTTATTTTTTTAAATTTGCTATAGGGTGTATAAAATTAACTGAAAAGAGAGAATCATCCCATAGGGTAGATGGCAACATCACAATCCTTCCATTTTCCTCATGGGATTTTGGCCACGCATGTGCGCCCAAGTATGTTTTTCAAGTCACCGAGTCCACAACTCAAACCACGCAGTTGGCCACATGAGATCCAGCCATTTTAACCTCCACACCACCTGGTGATCTCCCATCTGCTAAAGCATTTACAAAAGTTCCTGTTGTGATCCACTTTGCAAATGTGAAAACACAGGGTGGAGAGACCCACTATTACACGTAGTAGTGAAGACAGAACTTCAGTGAGAACCCATATTTCCTTCCTACTATGCCTCTCAAAAAGTTTGCAAGAGCTTTATAGAAATAACTAAGAACTGTCTAAACTAAAAGATACAAGGGTCTATGCATATACTTGCTTCCATAGCTAGGTACTAGCGCATGTGTGTATTACACTTTTCTTAAACTCAAACTCCGAGTAAGATGAGGACACTATTTGCAAAGAAATACTAATCTGAACTCTGACAAAACATCAGTTTCTCACTGTAAGTTACACCAAATTTTTTTTTAAGAGAGATTTTTGGTATACAGTATGTAAGCTCACTAGAGAGACAGAGAGACAGAAAGTGAGAAATCAACCCCCCCTCCCCGAGGGTGGTGGCCATGCCACAATCCCTTCTACTCCATTGTCCTCTCAGGATCTTGGGTACACAACCACACGTGCCCGTCGTGAGTTTTAAGTCGTTGGGTCTGGGACTTGAACCACAGTCGACTACGTGGGAGTCCAGTGACACAACCATTACTCCATCTGCTGGATCCTCACACAAAATATTGTTTTAAAGGAGCAGAGAGAAATACCCCAGAAATGGCTTGCAATGTCTACATCATCCTATTCCTCACTTTATTCACCAGATAAAATGGCAAAAACTCATCAAAGTATTTTATCACCATTATTTACACAAAGGGACTTCAAAAAGTTTGTGGAAAAATATAATTTAAGTACAATTTTGTTTGGTACACATTTGAATCCATACATAGGTTTTCATAATACTGTTTTCCATGAAATTTGTGAAGATCCCCTTGTAAAATGCCTCACTTTCTTCTATTATTGAATCTTTTTTTTTCCCCCTCTTTTTTTGGAGAGGTTTTCGCTATAAGGCAAGTGCACTCACCAGAAAGACAGAGAGAGACCGAGAGACAGAAAGCAAGAAATCACCCCCCAGGGGAGATGACCATGCTGCAATCCCTCCTCCTTCATTCTCCTGTTGGGATCTTGGGCACGCACGCACACGCACCCGGCATGAGTTTAAGCCACCGGGTCCAGGACTTGAACCACAGTCTACTACATGGGAGTCCAGTGACATAGCCATTACGCTGACTGCTGGTCCCTCTATTATTGAATCTTTTTAATGTTTTTTTAATCTATGCTTCCAGGGTGTAGGTGAGATCAGGAGGTACAGAAATTTTAAAAATTAAGAAGAAATCACTTAAAGTACTGGGTATTGCTACTAAATGAAGGTGAATGCAAAATAAAATACTTCTGATATAACAATGAAAAACAAATAATAAATTTATAAATTTTCAAGAACAAAATTATTTTGTAAAAAATACCCACTTGGAAATGTATAAATCTGAGATCTGAAGTTATTCTTTGGTTACTAAAAATAGACTCTAGAAATGTTCAACTGCATAGTTATGTTAAGTGTTCACTTTGTAACAACCTGATTCAGTAACATAATGCACTAACCAGTCTCCCCATATTTCAAGTATTCAAGTTAAACACATCTCAGAATACTTCAAATTAACCCGCAGCAAAAATATAGGTAAGCAAAGGCCAGTGAAAGTGCCTGGCACGTTGTTCCCACCAAAATATTGGTTTGATTAATGAACAACAAAAGAATAAAAGGATAAAAGCAAAGGAGAAATTAAA
Organism: Tupaia belangeri chinensis; assembly: GCF_000334495.1. Classification (NCBI taxonomy): domain Eukaryota; kingdom Metazoa; phylum Chordata; class Mammalia; order Scandentia; family Tupaiidae; genus Tupaia; species Tupaia belangeri. The sequence continues at coordinate 4,265,077 of NW_006159462.1, forward strand.
GCCAGAGATGAGCCTGAAAGCTATAGTGGGTTAAGGACAACTGGCACTCAAGTGGCTGTCACTGACCCCATGAAGGCTTTTATTTCCAGACTGCTGCAGTGGTTGCTGGTTATAAGGTTAGCAGTCTGCACTAAAATGTGTCTCTACAGGGTCATCGCCTATACAAGTCTATAAAACAGAAACAAGATGGACGTATTTCTACAAAAGTCAGTGAACTAATTCCCTGATCCTCTGATTAATCAAGTAGGGAAGAGGGACTATCTACATTAAAAGATGATGTCTGGGGGACCAGCAGGTGGCATGGTAGTTGAAGCGCTAGACACTCCCACATGGCTGACCACAGTTCAAGTCCTGGACCTGGTGGTGGCTTGCTTTCTCACTTACTTTCTCTCTCTCTCTCTCTCTCTCTCTCTCCCTCTCTCTCTCTCTCTCTCTCC
>NW_006159462.1:4265548-4276101 GCF_000334495.1 Tupaia belangeri chinensis
AAATAATTCCTAAAAAAAAAAAAAAATGGATCATGTCTGGTGGCCAGCAGGTGGCTTGGTAGTTAAGGTGCTAGACTCGCACATACCATAATCCCAGGAGGATTATGGAGGAGACAGATGAGGGCATGGCCATCCCCCTGGGGGGAACTTCTCACTTTCTCTCTCACTGTCTCTGTCTCTCTCCATTAAGCATACATGCCCTTTGGCAAAGCTTTTTTTTAAAAAAAGATGATGTCTGTAGGTTAGATATTAGAGGGAAAAAAGGGATGAATGTATAGCTGAGGTAAAGGAGAGATCTATAAACCTACACTACTATTTAAGTCAAAATAAATACTATTTCTTCTCTTCTCTTTTCTTTTCTTCATTTTCTGATGCCAGAGAGCACACAGACTGGCTCTCTGGCATTAAAAAATAATGAGAGAATATTATTTTACACAGAGAGAAGGAGGCAGAAAGCAACTCTCATGCAGCAATCCTTTTCTCCTCCACTTTCCATCACCCCAAGATTTTGGGCATGCACCAAGGCCACAACTGAGGTGGAACTCAAACCATAGTCAGCCACATGGAATCTGATTCTCTATGTACAGGCTTAAACTGTGCTATGGGCCCAGCCCTTGTTTTCAACTATATCAGAATGCATCTAAAACCATGAGAAGTTATCTCAAACACAAAAGAAGTTTCAAGGGCTATGAAAATCCCTCCTAGAGAGAAATATAGAACAAACAGAATATCACTGGCACGAATAAGCTTTCATAACTCTTTTTATATAAATGGCATTTTGGGGGACTAGCAGAACATATAATGGTTACTTTCTGGACTCCCACATAGTCGACCATGGTTCAAGTCCTGGACCCCATGACTTAAAACACACCAGGCATGCCCCAAGATCCCAAGAGGAGAATGGAGGAGAACGGATTTCAGTGTGGCCATTCCCCCATGGGGCATGATTTCTCACTTTCTATCTCTATCTCTTTATCTCTCACGTGAGTACACACATTCTATAGCAAAAGTCTCTCTTAAAAAAAAAAAAAAAAGAAAGAAAAGAAAAATGGCTGTTTGGAAAACAGTATTAGCACCAAGCAAAACATCAAGTCTAATTATAATTAATCTATCAATCTATAACTTTGCAGATTATATAATACATTTAATTGGGGAATGAAACTGGGCAGCACTTCTAGAAAAGAAGCAAAGGTGAACTTGTTGATTAGGACAATTTTTAGGGAAAAAAAGAAACAGCAAAGATCTTTGGTTACATAGTATGATCATGGCTTTTTGACACCTTAATTAATGCTAAAACAGTTCATTTTTAAAGCTATTACCTTGATGTTCAGTAATAAATTTAAATATCTTTACCTAATGTTGTTGTGGGTCAGAAGTAAGACAGTTTTTATTTAATTAAAATTTAAACCACTGGGAACAGTAATTTAAGGATTACATTTTTAGACTTGGGAAACTTAGGAATTTTAAATACTATTTAAGTACTGTATCCACCTGTAATTTTCAAATCTTACAGTATTACTTTAAGTCTGCACAAAATTTGAACAGGTTTTACTTGGCTTCTTTCCAAACCATAGCACTTATACTTTGGAGACCAAGGGAGAGTATAGTGTAAAGCGCTTTAATTTCTTTAAGCAGAAAAATCTTTTACCTTGACCACATTTTCAATACTATATCCTTCCATGCACAAGTACTTCTCAGCTCATTTAAAAAAAAAAAAAAAAAGAAATTTTAAAACTTGAAGTAAATGCAAAAAAAGTTTTTAAAATGAAGCTAGACTTTGTTCCTAATATATGAAATCTTGAAACACCCAAAATGAAAGAATAAAAAAGGCATAAAAATATTGGGCTTGATGCTTAACATTTGGATTTTACTTCTCATACTCTAATTATCTTAATAAGCCGAAACTAAACACGTAAAGCAACTTGAAGCTTTTAAGGTAAAAATTTCAGCTCACAAACCTTAGGTTTTCTGTGTGTTCAAAATAATTTAAGTGAGTAATAATCCAAAATTCATTGCCCTGAACATTTAGCAGTAAATCACTAAAAAGGTTTAACATTTTCATACTACTACAATGAGTAAGAACAAAAAGATGAGCCAGGGAATTATTATGTATCATAATACAATTTACAGATTCTCTCTAGTTATCTGCTTATACAATGTTTCTAAAATGAAGTATGTATTAACTATTTTAAATATATACCTAACTGTGGTATGGGCCCCGACTTTTTGTAAGCATGACACTAACATTATAGTCGGGAGTCTTTTCATTTATCAAAGGAACACAGATACCAATAACAACTTTTTTACCTGCATACTAAAGCAACAGCAATGTATGAAATGTTTGTCAAGTAACATAATTATCTCTGACAGAAAAGATGCCATATCAAATATATGTTAATTTCTTCTTTATTTCTAGAGATGCTTACATTACTTAATAGGGTCTAGTAATACGAATAACTGGAACACGCTCTTAAGACATAAAACTGCCTTGACAATTACTTAAAATTGCAACTGATCTCTCTTGTGAAATCCCCCAAAAGGATTTTGTAGCAGATATCTGAGTGCTCCCATCATTTTCTTCCTACCTCACACTAGGCTTCTATCAATTCTGTTTCATAATTTTTTATTTATACATTTTTCTCTCCCATTTAAAACAGTCATACATAGTAACTAGGATTTGATATCTTTGTATCTTTGCACCACCTCCTTAACATAACTTGCTAGCTAAATGCTGAAATAAATTACTGTGGACTAATTGTTTTTTCTGAGATGTTCAAAACATTTTATCATACCTATACCTAATGACGTAAGGTCACTAAGTAAACATGCTATTTCTCCAACAAATTTCAAAACACACTCTAAAATTATCTGTATTTCTAATATTTCAATCAAGAAAAGCTCTTTTTAAAAAAAGGCACCAAAAGAAAAATTATAAATAAATCTGTTTAATGGGCTACTATGATTACTGTCAGTTCAAGTAAATTCCATGTCTTTTCACAAAATGTCCCTATCTGCCTAAAAACTATGAAAAGTTTTCTATGGCCTGATTCAAGTCTTCCCTGAACTAATTCAAAAGCACAATAAAGCCAAAATGGTCATCATTGGCTTAGTTTCAAACACTTTTAACCGGGCTGTGGGTTATATAGGTAAACAGAATAAAGGGGGGGAGAGTAGGACTTGAAGAAGCAAGTAATTAGACAGAACTTTCCTTACTCTCTTACTTCCTCCCTCCCCTCTACCTTCCTTCTAATTTGCCATAAGTTGCACACTTGCAAAAGGAGAGGGGGATGAGAAAAAGCACCCCTCAGAGAGGATGGTCATCCCACAGTCTTTACTTCTCCATTTTCCTCTGAAAACTTTTTGGGCATGCGAGCACACATGCCCGATGTGTTTTCAAGCCTCTGGGTACTAGACTTGAACCACACAGTCAGTCATGCGAGATCCAGCCACCTTGACAACCAAGCCATCGGATGGTGCCAGATTTTCTCCAATGTAGCACATGGCTTACTCGCATAGGAAGTATTACAAATAATATGATTATACAAATTTACTCTCCCCAAACTAGGGACAAAATAAAAACTCACTCTGAATACATCTTATTTTAATTGCATTTTTGCTAATTCATATTTTAGTCCTCAGAAAGTCTGTTTAAAATTCTACAGCACTGCTTTTCTTTTGAAAACATAATGTTAACAAAATAATTGTGTAGAAAACCTATAGTAGCATTTCTTACTCTAACACCAAACTTGAATAATAAAAGAAAATGTTCACTTCTCTTGCTAAAAACAAACCAAAAAAGGCTTTAGCTGTGTGTGTGAACGTGTATCACTTCAATGCGTTTCACTTAGTAATGTTACATGCTGTCCACATTAATACTGTCTGAGTCAGCCAGGCCTCGTTTCCTTTTCCCTAAGCGCAGTTCAGTAGTATACAATACAGTCCTCATGTCTCGTTTTGAAGAAAATCTATTTGCAAGGCCAAGGATCATCTTTAGTGACTAATTTAAAGTGAGCAAAATAAAAATCTGTCCACTCCAAATATAAAAATGATAAATTTGACTCTGACGCAGAATAAAATAAGCTTTTTCTATCACCTGCAATATCAAATGGATTTAGTCTGCTGAAAAACAAGACAGTGAGTTATTGAATCTGTGTTTAATTCAGTGCACTTTATAACATATTTAAGGAATTCAGTTCTATAAAACAGTATCTGAATCTTATCAGATGAAAATATTTTTCCCTTTTAGCAAGCCTTGGGTTGCACATCTGAGAAAACAAATTAGTCTCCAGTTCTCCTAAGCTTGATAATAGTGCCCCCTAATGGGAATTTTAATATGAGTTTTCTACTCTTTTTTTTTAAGCATATACTTACTCTCTAAAATGAGTAAGTTATTTTACTTTCAACTAAAAAGTAAAATTCTGCAATATAAAAGTTTATTAAGAATGAAAGATCTCAAAAGTGAGTTTCCACAGGCACAAAAACAAGCTGTGAATAAACAGAAGCAAACAATAGAAAATTCATGCTATAAATTTCTAGATTTTTAATGATCCTATGATAACTTAACCCAAGGTAGGAAAAGACAAAAAGTTAATCTGACAAGGGAATTACTCTTCTAACTACGTTTCTAGTACTCGGCACGTGAGCAATTAATATGTGCTAAATAAGATACCAGAGTCAGTGGTACGCAGTTCCAGAATACTGGGCTGACATTCCTACCCGAGTTTTCTGGTCTGATACCAATGTCCTTCTACAATGTCTACTTAACAAGTCTGTCACCCTCAATTTAACACCTTTTCCCCCTATTGTGACACCCAGTTTCTCTACACATCAGTAACTCCGTATGTAGCTTTTTAAAAAAGAAGTATGTACTAATACTAAATTAAAAACTGCACATCCTGATACTTTCTTCCAGGTGTGCCGATGACACAAACACTGTATAATGCCAATATTTTCATTTTAGTTCTCACAATACATTCAAGACTCAGTTGGTATTAAAGGCAACTTCAAGAAGAAATAAACAATGAACACAAAAAGCATAAACTTATTATGGAAGGAGAGAACTACCTCCTTATTCACTAGAACAATAAGGAGTAAAAAAGGTACATATAAATCAGGAGTGGTCAGGGCTAGCCCCATGACACAGCAGGAAAGCCCTGTGCACAGGGAGAGAGATCACACCTCAGTGAGGAGTGCCTTCTTTCTCCCTTTGTCTCTCTGGCTCTCCCCCATCCCCTATCTCCATGGAAAACATACATAACCCATGGCAATTAAAAATAAAGAATAAAATACATAGGAATGAGTCAGCTCCACAGTTTGGAAGTTAAGGTATTGAACCCCACATGGCCAACCATATGGTTCAAGTACCAAACTTGAGAGCTTGAGAAACATGCTGGGCACATGAGTATGCAAAGTCCCCCAAAGAGGGAGAGACAGAAGAGAAGGGATTGAAACGTGTCCTTTACCTATAGGAGGTGCGGAGGTGCCTTCTTCTCTCTCTCTCTCTCTCTCTCTCTGGCAAGCACAGCATTTTCTAGCCAAAAAATTTTAAAAATAGAAGCAAAAACAAAAACTCAGGAGTAACTTAACCAAGGAAGCATAAAACCTGTAAACTTAAAACTACAAAACATGGCTGAAAGAAATTTAAAAGACTCTGAGACCAGCAGATGGAGTCGCAGTTACATCACTGGCCTCCCACATGGCTGACTACAGTTCAAGTCCCAGACCTGGTGGCTTGAAACTCATGCCAGACACATGTGTGTGCATACCAAAGATCCCAGGAGGAAAATGGAGGAGAAGGGACTGTGGTGTGGCCATCCCCCCGGGGGTGATTTCTGGCATAGCAGTTAGAATGGCTAGATCCACAGGGCCAACTGTGTGGTTTGAGCCCCAGACCTGGCAGCTTGAGAAACATGCTAGACACATGTAATTTGTGCCCAACATTCTGAGAGGAGAACAAAGAGGTTGTGGCATAGCCATCTCCACAAAAGATGATTTCTTACTTTTCCTCTTTTCGCCTTTCTCTGTCTCTCTCCAGTGTACATGCTCAATAGCAAATTAAAAGCGAGCAAAAACAACAAAAAATTTTGCACAGCAAAGGAAATAATCCACTGAATGAAAAGATAACTAACAGAATGGGAGAAAATGTAGTACTCAAACCAATCTGACAAGCTATTAATATCCAGGATATATAAAGAACACCTTCAACTCACCAACAGAACACAATCTAATTTTAAAATGGATAGATAACTTAAGTAGACATTTCTCAAAAAAAGATATATAAATCACCAACCATATGAAAAATCACCAATCATATGAAAACATGTGCAACATGAGTAATCATCTGGAAAGTAAAAGTCAAAACCACGATAAAATATGTCTTCACATTCATTACAATGGCCACTATTAAAAACACAGACAGTATTGAGGAAGATGTTGAGAAATTAGAATTCTCGTGTACTTGGCAGAAATGCAAAATGGTGTAGCTCCTAAAAAAAATGATATAGAGGTTCCTCAAAAAATTAAAACTGGAATTACCATATGATCCAGAAGAATTGAAAACAGAATCTCCAAGAAATATTTGCATACCCATGTTTAATGCAGCACTATTCACAACAGCTAAGAGGTAATAGAAGCAACCTAGATGTCAGTATCTCTGTTTTGTAAGATGAAAATATAAAAATCTATTAAACATATACATATAGTGAACAGTACTATAATGTACCCTTAAAAATGGTTAAAATAGGGAACCAGCAGTTAGTGTAATGGCTATGTCGCTGGACTCCCACGTAGTCAACCGCGGTTCCCGTCCTGGACCCGGTGGCTTAGAACTCACACCAGGCGCGTGTTCCCGCATGCCCAAGATCCTGAGAGGAGAATGGAGAAGGGATTGCGGCGTGACCATTCCCCCTGGGGGGTGATTTCTCGCTTTCTGTCTCTATGTCTCTCTCTGTCTGTCTAGCAAGCACACGCGCCCTATAACGAAAACCTCTCCAAAAAAAAACAGAGAAAAAAAATGGTTAAAATAGTAAACTTTGTCAGGTGCTTTTTACCATATAAAGAGTTACACAGAAAAAGAATTCCTGGAAGTTCAAACAACTGAGAAGTTATTTTCAACTTTTTTTAAATTTTTTTTTGGAGAGATTTTCACTATAGGGCGTGTGCGCTCGCCAGACAGACAGAGAGAGACATAGAGACAGAAAGCGAGAAATCACCCCCCAGGGAGGATGGTCACGCCGCAATCCCTTCTCCTCCATTCTCCTCTCAGGATCTTGGGCATGCACGCACACGCGCCTGGAGTGAGTTTTAAGCCACTGGATCCGGGACGCGAACCGCGGTCGACTACGTGGGAGTCCAGCGACATAGCCATTACGCTAACTGCTGGTTCCCTTTTCAACTAGATTTTAAAAAATCTTTAGGATGCTGATTTTGACCTGTGAGCTTTAAACTATTATACACAGGCCATTGATAACATAGCAATTACTCTGGAGTACAAAAAATAAAATGCTTCTGAAATGCCTATGGAGTATTTTCTTTCTGAAGCAGAGAGCTGACCTCATCTTTTCTTGAACATTGGTTAAGTCCAAATAAGATAAAAGAAAATGGATGTTGGACACACAATGATGATAAATGTCCTTCATAACTTACTTTGTAAGCTGATTTCATACTGGGAAAATCAACAGCATCACATCTCCTACCAAATTACTACGAATCAGAATCACAAATTCCAAACATACAAAAGGTCAAACTCATGAATTTTACATTAATCCTCACTTCCTAGAATGTGTGTAATTTTTCCAAGAAATTCAGAAATCAAGTAAAGCAGGCTAGTCTGACAGACTCCCAATACCACATTATCAAAGATTATGGTAAGAACTGTATTAACATCCACTGTATGCCTTGTGAAGACAATTGAGATGGATGCCCTTACCTTCATCAAAGTCAGCATCATCCTCCGTATGTTGGGGGAATGGAAAGCAGTTGGTAATTTCAAGTCGATCCTCTACAACCAGACCCAAAAGTACCCCTTGAACAACTTCAGTTCCTTGTCCTTCTTCTTGATAATGCTTGATTATCTTTAATACCACCTAAAAGAAAATACAGAAGGAAGCTTAAAAACTATTCTAGTTTACATTTTATTTCTAAGAAGAAAACCAATAAACCATATTAGATTTATAAAATGACAAAATTATATAATTAAAGTCTTACGAACCATTTCCTTTAGTGTAACATAAATAATAGAGAGCTCATATAATCAATGTGTATCTGAAATACCCAGATTTTAATGCATGTCAAAAATGTCCATGTACAACTCATGTCCCTTAGGTCAAGGCTCCCTAAAGTTGTGCCATTAAAAAAAAATTGCCTTCAGCCATATCAGAAAATCCTCCCACTCTCACAACCTGAGGCTATTACTGAGGAAGTGATCCTGTAAGATAATTTTCTGACAGATGATAAAACCATCAATAAGGCACAGAGATAAAGATCTCAATTATTTGGACATGTCAATATGAGAAACCCTCTTAGCTACCTTTCTAAACAGATCACCTCATAAGTAAGAGCATGCAACAATGGGAACATGTACCCAACAAGAATCTGGTTAGTAACAAAGAACGTAATTTATAAAAAGGAATTGCTTCGTAGCATTACTGACACTATTAAAAATAAGAGTAAGCATAGAGCGCCCTTTGCATTCTGCCATGTAATAAGTACTCAACAAATAATCAATATTAACTTGTCAAAAGCAAGCAGAAGTATTTAATTCCTAGTCAACAAAGCAAGTGAGTTTTATTTGTTGTATAAACCACCTAAACTCTTTGCTAATAATGATTTTTTTTTTCTTTTAACCAACTGAGTTTTATTTGTTGTATAAACCACCTAAAATCTTTCAGGTAAAAAAATACTAAATTTAAATAAAGATATTACAAAACGAATTAGAGCCCAATAAAAATTAGCTTTGGGGAGAGAACATAATTCTATTCAATTAAGGCAAACATTCTTATAGACCACAGATTAGTTTATTTTTAACAACCATCATGCCATGAATTCATAGTCCAGTTGAGAAGACTATACATGTTATCTTCAACAGGTAATAAACCATTTCTGTGTCTCACAAATGTCTTGTCTATTTTTTCTCCCTAATTTCCTTCCATATACTCTTCTCCTCTCCCACCTTCCTTTCACACTGTCTCCAATGTCTATAACTATTTTCAATGTTTTTATGTCCTCCAACCTTTCAGTCTCTACCATAGAGTGCAGATAGTTGACATATATTAAGTGGAGACATACAATATCTTTCTTTCATAACCTGTCTTGCTTCACTCAGCAAAAAAATATTCCATATTCAACCACTTTTTATCACATGCCAGGGTATCTTTCCTTTCCTTTTCTTTCTTTTCTCTCTCTTTTTTTTTTTTTTTCCTTTTTTTCTTTTTTTGGAGAGGTTTTTGCTATAAGGCGCGTGCGCTCGCCAGACAGAGAGAGACAGAGAGACAGAAAGCGAGAAATCACTCCCTAGAGGGGATGGTCACGCACGCCGCAATCCCTTCTCCTCCATTCTCCTCTAGGGATCTTGGGCACTCACGCACGCACACACGCCCGGCGTGAGTTTTAAGCCACCGGGTCCAGGACGCGAACCGCGGTCAACTACGTAGGAGTCCAGCGACATAGCCATTATGCTAACTGCTGGTTCCCTACAATATCACCTTTCTTGTAGATTCACATATATGTTGTCAAAGGAACCACACTGCATGTTTTCTAAAAGGCCTAGAGAACGTATATCGGGCACCTCTCCTATTTCTCTTTGTGTTCGTCATTTTGGTTAATCACTGGAAGATGGCAGTTCTGGCCAAAAGGCAAGAACAATTATTGTTACACTTAAAAATGGTACAAATATGGACAACTAAGAAGGAAAAAAAAAAAAGCTGATTAAAAGTTATGACAAACACATTTCCCAATTCATGTAGGTTATGTAGGTCCATAAAGACTTAACCATATATCAACAATACTGATAAACCCTTGCTGAAATCAAGGTAAATGAAAGATGCTGGAAAGTGTATGAGCTTAATGTAGATTCTCAGACAAATTCTAGACTTGATTCCTAAATAGCTAGCTCCTAAAAGTGGAAACAGAAATACTACTAAGACCCAGCATAGTTTCACAAACAAACCACATCAAAATAACCTTTCTTCTCCCCTGTCAGAATGGCAAAGATTAAGAATATAAAAAGTGATAAGTGTTGGTGGGGATGCGGTGAAAAGGGAACCCTCCTACACTGTTGGTGGGAACGTAAACTAGTTCAACCACTGTGGAGAACAATATGGAGGTTCCTCAAAGATCTACAAATAGAACTACCATTTGATCCAGCAATCCCACTTCTGGGTATTTACCCAAAGACAGGAGAACGCTCAGTCAGAAAAGTGCTTGCACATCAATGTTTATTGCAGCATTATTCACAATTGCCAAGACATGGAAACAACCTAAATGTCCACAAACCGATGAATGGATTGGAAAAGTGTGGCATATATACTCTATGGAATACTACTCAGCCATAAAAA
>NW_006159462.1:4276700-4293675 GCF_000334495.1 Tupaia belangeri chinensis
TTCTTTTTTTGGTGAAAAGCACTTTTTAGCGTTGGCTTCAGGCCACCAATACACAAGACACAAGCACTCCCCACATCCTTAATCTTCTCAGCTCTCCTGCTCAAGAATCTGGCCTTCATGACAACAGGCTGCTTAGGGAGCTTTCCCTTCCCCAGAACCTGTAGTAGTCCAATCACACTACATCAATGATGGGAGTTACTCCAGTCTTGTTTTTGGCAGCATTTACCCATGTCTGCTCACTGACCAAGGTCCACAATTTATCAAGGTTGACAGCTGGGCAGAAGCTCTAGTTTCTCTTTAAGTGGTAATGCCTCATACCAACTTTCCCAAAGTAACCTGGGTAATATTTGTCAAAGTCAGTCTTGTGGTGATGCATGCCACCAGCATTACCCCAGCCTCTGGGATGCTTCCGGTGCTTGCCAATGAGGCTCTGGCTGTGGCTCACATGGCCTTGAAATTTCCAAGTCTTCCTCAGTCTGGATGGCATGTCGACGACTAAGACAAAATAGGAAGGCCTCCGTGAGGTCTCACAAGGTATCCAACCTTTTTTCTTTTATTAAGAAAACAAGAACGAGAACCAGCCTTTTGCCTGGTGTTTACATGAGTTGGATCAACATGGCCCACTGTGCTGTTAAAGTTCTGGATCTGGTGGCTTAAAAAACACACAGGGCGTTTGCATATGCATGTCCAAAATTCCAAAAAAGGAGGGAAAAATAAAAAGGGACTATGGTATGACCATTCCTCTCATGGGGGGGGGGTGCTTTCTTTTTTTCTCTGTCTCTTTGGGGTGAACGTACATGCACTCTGTGAGGGGTGAGGGGTAGGGGGGTATTAATATATTTTAAAATGATCACAGTTCAAAGTATCTTACACTGAAAAAAAAAAGCCTTAACGCTAACAAGAATGAATTCTAAAAGGATTAATGTAACCAAGCCAGTGTAATCAAACAGCACATCAGGCTTGATATTTCTGCACAAAAGTCAAGGCAACTTTATAGAGAATCAATAGAAGAACAGTTCTCCAAGTAAGAAAAAAGATTATCTCACTTTTCTCAGTATCATTGAATAATTATACTCAGTTCTTTGCAAAGACCAAAGAGAAAATTTACTGATAACAGTACCCAACTATGAGATGGAAGAAAAACACAGTGGTTTATCTATCTGATAACAGTCAACATAAGTACACACAGAAAAAGGTAATTATGAGGGAAAGCTTAAAACCCTATGATGAGGTTCAATGAATTCAAATCTTCTTCCAGACAAGAGACATTCACAAAGAGTACTTTCCAAATAGTGACAGGTTATGAGGGAATAAAGGCTTAGTCTTACTACACCTTCCAGGACTTTGTCACATTCTAGGTCTAAATATCTAACCTACCGATTTGCCCTGAACAGTAAGTACTGTTCTCTGAATAGATCAGTTGTATACAGAACCATCTCCTGATGTCTGAAGTTTACATGATCTCAAACTGGGAGGATCTTAGCAAGGAATCCCAACCTGTGAGATAATGAACAGATGTCCTGTCTCCTGAAATTACCCTAAAGAAAACATTTTTTTCTCCTATTGTTTATTATTCAGCAGAGTATTTTAAAAAGCAAAGCAGACTATTATATAATCTCATATAAGCACAGTATTATTTTTTAAAGTGTCTGGCTTAAAAATTAAAAAAGAAAGCAAGCCTAACTTAGTCCAACAGCCTAAAAGCAATAAAGAATTTAACTTTTAGGAGAGAAATATTATCATTATTATAGGGTAAAATATAAATACTAATCTAAAATATCCAAACTAATTATACTAGAAGCTAACAAGTCTAAAATTTGAGAGTTAAGAATTATAGGTGGGGCAAGCAGATGGTGTAATGGTTATGTTGCTAGACTCCCAAATAGGCAACCACTGTTGGAGTCCTGGACCTGGCTGCTTCAAACTCACGTTGGGTGCATGTGCATACATGCACAGGAGGAGAATGGAGGAAAAGGGATTGCAGTGTGGCCACCCCCTCTCCCTGGGGGGTTATTTCTCGCTTTCTATCTGTCTCTCTGGTGAGCACACACATATACCCTATAGCGAAACTCTTTCTGAAAAAAAAAAAAAAAAGAATTATGGGTAAAATCTTTCATTCTTCCTAAAATGGGACAATTTAGCAGAACCTCTAAAACCTCCTTATCAAAATCATATAAAAAAACACATAAAAAACATTCAGTTCCATACCAAGAAATAGTCCCAGCTCTTTCAACTGTTCAGAAACCAGAAAGCACATCAAATCTTGTTGTTTGAGATTTTTAAATATTAATTAATAGAGTTCAATCTCCAGCCCACCCACTCTCTTTCCCAGAGGTCAGTGGGCATGAATGTTTAAACCATCCAAGCACTTCCTCTTTTGAGGGCCAGCACCATTCTAAGGCCATCTAGGAGACCCACTCTAAGTCACCATATAACCATATAACCATAAATTTAGGTGTGATCAAAAATTCTATAGTTTTAGAAACTCTGACAGAAACCAAGAGCAAAGGCCAAATACAGTACCACAGAGCCCTTAAACATTAAAAAGTCTTTAAAAATGAAAAGCTCTTAAAAATTATTGAGGACCCCAGAATTTTACAGATCAGAAATTCAAACCAAGAAATGATCAAAATATTTACTGAATGAATTTCTATGAAAAGTAACTATTTTGAGAAACAATTTAATCAGGACATAAAAACACTTTCACTTTTGTAAAAATATACATTTTCAAAAAAAATTTAAACAAGATAGGAGAATCACATTATTTTACAGTTCTGTAAATCTTTTTAATGTCTGGTTTGACAGGAGACAGAGGGACTATCGTTATCTGCTTTTGCCTTCAATCTTTTATGATACCACATATCATGTAGCATCTGGAAGCCTCCATTAAGCATTCATGAAAGAATGAGAGTAAAAATGGCAAATTATGTATTATTATTGAAACAGAAGTTTTGACCTTGGTGACCCTCTAAAAGGATGCCCAAGATCCTCACACTTTAAGAACAGCTATTCGAGAAGGACAATTAAGAAAATGTGATTAGATTGCAGAAAGTGCCATGAAGAAAAAAGAGAGTGTAATGAGGAGGGGCAGGAAGCACTCTCATCCATGGGAACCAGAACAGGCCTCTCTGAAAGGATACCTGAGCAGAGAACTGAAGAGTCAAGAAGACACTTCACAACTAGGGAATGTATCTTTTAAACAAAAAGGATTAACATTCACTTTTCATAATGTACACAAGTTATATTTTAGAAGAATAAAAACACCTAGACCAGCTCCATGGCCTGGTGATTAAGGGAGCCAAATCCCCTATGGCTGACAATGCGGTTGGAATCCTGCCCTCAGCCTGCCCTCAGCGGCTCGGAAAACACCAAATGCATGTGCATCAGTGCCTCAAATACCGACAGGGTAGAGAATGGAGAGGGGATTGCAATATGATCACATCCCATTGGGTTGAGGGCTCTCTCCCTCTCCTTTTTTCATGGGAGTACATGTACCATTTGGCATTTAAAAAACAGTGTACTTCTCAGAGTAAAAGCCCTAAAAGCAAACACTCAAACGTGAAGGCCATCAATGAGTTTGAAGAGATCTATGAACCTCTTAAAATCATCAGCAATATTTTATGACTATGAACTTAAAATCATTTTCTTGGAAAATATGTCTTTGGCATTTGTCATATTCCCAAAACAGTTAAAAAGCTTAAAAATTTGGGCCAGCAGGTGGCACAGTAATTAAGGACGCTGTATCCCACATGGCCAAATATATCAGTCCCAGTGGCTTGTAAAATACAGTAAGTACCCGTGTGTGTGCCCAAGATCCCAAGAGGAGAATGGAGAAGAGACTATGACATCAGCATCCCCCCATGGAGAATTTCTTTCTCACTTTCCATCTCCCTTTGTCTCTCTCTCTAACAAATACGTATGTCCCATTTAAAAAAAAAAGTTTGAAAAATAGTAAAAAATTAATAGTAATGAAAATCTATTAAACCAATTATATGCATTCTCACATATATGAATGTTTATATAGTTGTATGAACAAGAATGATGTGACAGTTCTTTTTCTTAATGAATCTGTATTATTTACTTCATTATAATAAGCTAATGTTTGTTTTTTGTTCAAAAAAACATCAAATAAAGAAAGAAAAATCTTCTTCTAATTTTGTCAGAGAACGCAGTGCTCACCTGGGTAGCACTTCCAGTAGCAGCACACAGTAAGTAATGCCCTACCACTCACACCAGCTTGGCTGGACCAAATTTCCTTTTTGGACAATACTGATGAGTTGATAAAATTAGGTAAACATAATATAGCTTGATTTTTAGCATTTTCCATTAGGTATGCTAGTAAAATATTTGCTGAACAAAAGCAAAGTCAGGTACACTTGAAAGGATGAGAAAATTAGAAAAAGGGAAAACATACACACTATATGCCAAAGCAACTGCTGACTTCTTTTTACTTTAGTGTTGTCTTGGCAGATTTATTGAGAACTTTTTTCTTATTTTTCTTCTCCATTTTCTTTATTTTATGATTTTTTAATTTGCATTCAATCATTGCACGCCTCCATAGAGCACAATATGGTTTTCCAAAGTATGCATGCAATATATATCCAACCAAGGACATTACCATATATATCATTTTCAACAGAGAACTTTACTTGTGTCTGTTGAGTGTATCTTCCTTTTACCCCCCCACTCCCACTCTACCATCCACTCCTCTGTCTTATCGTCTCTAGTGTCTACACTTAGCCTTGCTGCTATCATATCTTCAGATCTTTCCGTTTCTGCCAGAGTGCAGACATTCAGTATGTACTGAGCAGAGATATACAGTATTTGTTTTCATACCCTGGCTTACTTTGCTTAGCAGTAGCTCTTCCATATTTACCCAGTTTGAATCGAATGACAGGGTCTCATTGTTCCTTATGGCTAAATAGTAGTCTATAATGTATATGTGCCACATCGATCCAGTCATCAGTTCTTGGACACTTAGGTTGATTTTGTGTCTTAGCAATTGTAAGTAATACCAGCATTAGCTGGCTTTAAATTCTAATACCTTTTTGATGTGATTCTGAACTCTATTCAAATGGCACTGAGCACACATACACAAATTACCAGAATGTGGTACATGTACACACCAACATAAAAGAGGTTAGCTTATGAACATAGAGACTGGCTTTCAAAAAGTAGAGAGACTTGTTTAAGAGAAGCCTAACCTATGCCAATTACAAATTAACAAAATATCACTTCTAACTTTGTGCAAACTTATTACAGTAAACCTTCACCAGAAAAAGTACTAATAGTAGCAGCTTTCCCACTGTCCCTGTAACAAGAAACTGTTGAAAAGCCCCACTAAAATAATCAGGGACATAAGTAGCTTTAAATACTTCTTTCTTTCATGAAAAAGAGAAAGACATACCCCAACAGTGTCTTGTTGAAAAGGATCTCCTCCCCTTCCATAGCCTGCGTGTCAGTGTGTTAAGGTCAACCCAGAAACCTACCCAGGGCTTTCCCATAAGGCTCCTATATTGTGCATGCACCACCATGGCTGGGACCTGTCAATCATTTTTACCCTCCTGTTACAAAGCTGATTTATAAGGAATGCAGATATTACAGCCTGTGCTGTGTACCTCGAGTAGGCAAACAATGAACTATCAGTTCATCTTTTTAATCAGCTCACAGATTTAAAAAACAAACAAAATTGAAGTTATTTAAACATTTAACCACTAAAATTTAATTTTAAAAATGAGGTAAATCTGTTGGTATTTAGTGACCACAGTACTATCTTAGATATGGTCCTATTAAATATTATTACATTGAATATAGTTAAGATGTTATTAACTAAGTTATATATAAGAACAGGGTATAGAACTGACCCTATAGTACCTGGTAGTTAAGCAAGCTACATGGCTGATCATGATTGGAATCCCAGATCCCAGTGGCTTGAAAAACATGCCAGGAACATGTGAGTACATGCCCCAAATCCCATAGGGTAGAGAGATGGAAGAGAAGTGATAGCAAAATGACCACACCTCTGCTACCCGGTGCTTTCTCCCTCTCATTCTTTCTCATTCTCTGGTAAAAATACATGTCCTTTGGCAAAATCAGAGGAAAAAAGTTTACAACAGTGCTTCTCAAGCTATCTGTGATGAAAAGCCTATTTTCTCCCGTCCATCACAAACCAATACTTTAGTAAAACAGACTAAAAAATACTTATTAAAAAGTGTAAGTTTTTTTAAGCAGGTAGATAACACAAGCCCAGGGATCATTCATTTGGATATCACTGCAGTGTCAAACTGCTATAAAAATTTCTAAGCATTCAAACTCAATCCCATGCTTATTTCATGCAGACCAGTTCACAAACTATAACCCACACTCTGAGAAGCCACTTATAG
This sequence comes from Tupaia belangeri chinensis, assembly GCF_000334495.1. Lineage (NCBI taxonomy): Eukaryota > Metazoa > Chordata > Mammalia > Scandentia > Tupaiidae > Tupaia > Tupaia belangeri. Next base: position 4,283,084 of record NW_006159462.1, read on the forward strand.
AACCCATAACGTTACTCAGGTATACAGTTTTCTCAACTCCAGAAATTGAACATTCAGACTTTAGAAGCAAACACTTAACAGTACAGATATGAAGTCTCTCAAAATAAATTATCTCAATAAACATGAACTACAAACTGTGGCTATCAAACCTGTATTTTCTCTATCACCCTTGGCTGCTTCTGTGGAAGACAGGTATACTCCTCCACTAGGGTCAGATCACTACTCTCCTACTTCTTTTTTTTTTGGGGGGGAGGGGGCAGGCAGGAGGTGATTGGTTTTTTTTTTTTTTTCCTTTTTTTTTTAATACATTCAATCACATTATTTAGCTTACAAAGTGAACATTTCAACATGTGAACATTTCTCCCCAGCCCAGTTGATCAAAGTACCTTCAACCGATAACACCACACCTCCCCATCCTGTCAATGCTCTGCCTCCGTATCCCTCCTCCAAATGTCCTTCCTTAGGCACCACTCCTCCACACACACAACATCTGGCATTCACACCCATCTCTTGTGTTTGTACAACCTTTAATCAATCAGTTTCAGTCATAGAGTGCTGACACTCCGTATATATTAAGTGCGGACATACAATGTCTCTCCTTCAACAGCCTGGCTTGCTTCACTCAGCAGTAAATCTTCCATATTCTTCCACTTTCTGTCAAAAGCCAGGGTTTTGTTGGTTTTTATGGCTGAATAGTATTCCATAGAGCATATGTGCTACAGTTTTTCAATCCATTCATCCATTTGGGGGCATTTGGGTTGGTTCCATTAATTGGCAATTGTGAATAGTGCTGCAATAAACATCGATGTGCAAGCACTTTTCCAATTAAGTGTTCTTCTGTCCTTTGGGTAGATACCGAGGAGTGGGATAGCTGGATCAAACGGCAGTTCTATTTGTAGATTTTTGAGGGACCTCCAAATTGTTCTCAACTGTGGCTGGACCACTTTACATCCCCACCAGCAGTGTAAAAGAGTTCCCCTTTTACTACTTCCCCACCAGCACTTACCATTTTTTGTTTCTTTAATCTTAGACATTCTGACTGCGGTTAGGTGGTATCTCATTATTCTGAACACTATAGGAGTTTTTTGTTTGTGTGTGTGTGTGTGTGTGTGTGTGTGGTGGGAGGAGGCTTGAGAGAGAGATTTTTGCTATAGGGCACGTGTGCTTTCCAGAGAGACAGACAGACAGAAAGCGAGAAACCATCACCCTAGGGGAGATTGCCATGCTGCAATCCCTTCTCCTCCAGTCTCCTCTTGGGATCTTGGGCACGCATGTACATGTGCCCAACATGAGTTTTAAGTTGCTGGGTCTGGAACTCAAACTGCAGTTGACTACGTGGAAATCCAGTGACATAACCATTACGCAATCTGCTGGTTCCATGAGCACTACAGTTTTAAGAAAGGTAAAACAAACTTATTGCAGCAGGAGGGCCCTACTTTGAATTGCAGGCACTTACTGTAAGAGTGAATTATTTACCCAGGAAGTAAGCTCAGGTGAAATCCTGATATTCAAACCTCTAATTATAATCCTGTTTGCTGCTTAGTACACAGTAGTAGTTCCATAAATCTTTATCCCGTTGTGAAAACATAATGTTCAAGTAAGAGAAAATCTTTAGTAAGCTTTTAATAAATAAATAAAGCAAATAAATTCTTACAATTACATACACAAATGTGACCCTTCCTTTTGTACAAACAGAAAAATAATATGGCACAGTAATGAAAGACTGGATGCAGAATTCAAAACAAAGTATGACTTCCAGCTCTTCAGCCTTGGGAAAAGCACCTTACCTATCCCAACTAACCTTCCTCCTATGAAGGTAAGTCACATAATACTTATCTCATAGCAGTACAGCAAGGATCAAAAAGCACCTAGGGGAACCAGCAGTTAGCGTAATGGCTATGTCGCTGGATTCCCACGTAGTCGAATGCGGTTCGCGTCCCGGACCTGGTGGCTTAAAACTCACGCCGGGGGCATGTGTGTGCGTGCCCAAGATCCTAAGAGAAGAATGGAGAAGAGATTGCAGCGTGACCATCCCCCCTAGGGGGTCATTCCTCGCTTTCTGTCTCTATGCCTCTCTCTGTCTGGCGAGCACACACGCCCTATAGCGAGGAAAAAAAAAAAAAAAAGCACCTAGCACACAGTGCATAGAAAGTCTTCAATAAATGTTATCTACTGCTACAACTACTATTATACAATAATTACTTCACCTGTTCTCATTTTCATTCATCCGTCTGCCTATCTAACAAATATTTGATGACTAAAAGATGCCAGGTAGTCTCCTGACACTTGCTTCCCCAGAATATTTACAGTCTATTCCACATAGATTTTTTTCAGCTTAAGATGTAAATTATAACTTAAAAAAAATCAACCGGCTAATACCAAACTTCCATTTTTGTTAAGTTTTGTCAATGAGCTAAACCTAAAGCTATGTCTCATAATAACCAACATCACAGAGTTTCAGGGCAAGATTTTAAAAATCTAAATTTAAAAATCAGCAGTATGATTAAGTTTATTTACTCAAATATTCTATACACACGTGCGTGTATGTGTATACAGGTGATTTTCCTTTAAAAATCAGTATCCTAGCTAAAATTAAAGATGGGGTCCATTCCGAAAGTTTTTCAACAGTCTGAAGCACAAAGACAAAGCCTACACTGCACAGCTGCTGGTCGGCTACAGAGGAGGTGAGGCAGGATGCACAATCCTAGCTGGCTTTCCTCCAGTTCTGTAGCTTCTGGGAGGTAAGGCCCACAGCCTGATTTCTCACATCAATCACTGTCAAAGAATGGCTATTACTGTAGAAGATTTTATTCTCAAAGAAAACTGTAATGCCACAAAATCTCCCCTTAGCATATTCTGTAAAGTCAATATCTAGACTTTCATTTAATTCTGGCTTCTTTCACTGACTGATCTGTGAACTTGGCAGTTTTCTTATTTGGTTAAGCCTAGATCATTTTTTCTAACACTGAACAAAGACGGTAGTTATTGCCAAAATGAAAATTCAAAAAGCAGAGAGCTGCATTAGTCTTAAATTTAACACATTTTATGGCTCAAGTGGGATAGGGGTTCCATTTCATAACTGGCTGGCTCGAATAATAAATGGGGTTTAAATCACTGCTGTTAAGTTTTGATGTGAAAGAAATTTAAGTAACTTCAATAGAGAAAAAAAGAGTATTTTACTCTTGACACATATGGGATTAGTTACAATGCTCCAATACACTTAATCAATATCACAACTATAATATTTCAGTTTGAAAGAGCACATTTTACTATTATTTTCTTGAACCTAATGTTCATTGATGGGTCATATTTTTAAAGTTAAATTGATAATTGCTGGGGAAATGGGAGAAAGGGAATGTCACCTCAAAAAACTCAAAAGGATAACATTCCTCTCAAAAATTAGTCGTGTAAAAGTATAAAAATGCAAGCAAATGGATAATACATACTTACAATTGAATGTTAACAATAAAGATGTTAAATTTTAAGTTTCTGTTTTACCAACTCAATATACGTAACAACCCTGCAAATTATCCCATAGTAGCTGAAGGGCCAGCCAATGGCATGATGGTTACGGTGGACTCCCACTTGGCTGACTTGTTTCAAATCCCAGACCTGGTGGCTTGAAAATCATGCTGGGCATGTGTGCGTGCAAGCCCAAAATCCCAGGAGGACAATGGAGAAGAGATTGCAGCATGGCCATCTCCCTTGGGAGGTGATTTCTCATCTTCCTTTTCATTGTCTCTCTCTTTCTCCAGTAAGTACATGCTCTCTATGGCAAAAATCTTATTTTAAAGAAAAAATTAAAAAGGGGAATAAAAGCTTAGCTGGAACAAAATCCATTTCCCCTCTCTCTCTCTCTCTCTCTCTCTCTCTCTTTCTCTCTCTCTCTCTCTCTCACACACACACACGCACACACACAACAGCAAAAATATTCAGAACTGTCCTACTAAATATAAGTTTACTATATTCAGGAGCACTGACCATCACTTAAACAGAAAGTTCTTCGGTAATTTTTTGGGAGCACTCTGATTGTAACTTGTTTTTGTCTCCTTAAGGAAAGAAACATTGAAAATGTGGGGCTGGCCCCGCGGCTGGCCAGTAAAGGGAACTGAACCTCTCATGGTCAACTGCACAATTCAAATCCCAGTGGTTTGAAAGACGTGCCAGGCACACTTGCACGTGTGCACTCATATCCCAATGGAAAAATGCAGGAGAAGCGACTGCAGGACTGACAACCACACACCACTGTGTCAGGAGGAGCTTTCTCCTTCTCCCTCTCAGTTTATCTTCCCCTGGCAAGTGCATTCATCCTCTGGCAAATTAACAAGCAAAAACAAAACAAAACAAAACACTGATTGCCTCTGGGAAGAATACAGCTGGAAGACAGGAATGATAGTGAGGTTCTTTTCACTGCCTACTCTTCACCTTTCATTTGTTGTACAATGTGCATGTATTACCTAGTGCTGTGCTTGTGTTTAACTAAACCGGTTCAATAAATTAAATGGGCTTCTGTTTTTTCATATAAAATGTGTACTCAGTACATCTATGAGGTGATTATTCATATTCAAGAGGTCTAGCAAAAGAAAACTGAAGATTATGCATTTCTGTATAAAATGTAAAATGGAGGTTTTCTTCTCTCCAAAGGGAAGATATGTTGGCTTAATTGTCTTCAAGGGTATCAGTGAACCAAACTTGAAAATAGTACCTACAAGCCCTCTCTTTTTTTTTTTTTAAAGAGGTTTTTGCTATAAGGCGCATGTGCTCACCAGACAGAGAGAGACAGAGAGACAAAAAGTGAGAAATCACACCCCAGGGGGGATGGCCACACCGCAATCCCTTCTCGGGATCTTGGGCACGCACGCACACACACCCGGCATGAGTTTTAAGCCACCAGGACCGGGACACGAACCGCGGTCGACTACATGGGAATCCAGCGACATAGCCATTACGCTAACTGCTGGTCCCTACAAGCCCTCTCTTGAAGGATGGAAACATGAAGTAGATGGAAAAATCAAGCAGTAGAGGATGGACATGGCACAGTGGTAGATGCTCTGGGAAGCTAACCCCATCTCAGACGGCTGTGGATTCGTATCCAGAGAACTCCTCAGTATGCCAGGGATACTCTGGGAAGATGCCTACAATCTGAATAGCTAAAGCTAGGAGTAGAGTCCAGCACTGAGACACTATCTGGGGGGTACTGTCTCTCTGCCTCTCTCTGGCTCTGTCATTTATGGAAGAAAGAAACAGATAAACTTCTTGTCTTTTTTAAAGGCAGACAACAAAGTTTTATTTGTGTATAACAGTAATTTTTTCCAAAATGTTTATGAATTTAGACCTATGGTTGTCCTCACTCGGTGGCATTGTCTGTGACTACCAAAGACAAAACGGAGTCTGTAAAGCCAGTTTCATGAAGTTCTGTAACAGGTGAAAAAGTAGAGCAAGAAATTAATAGTACAAATTATACAACTATAAAATCAAAAAAATCAGTGATCTGAAGAGAATCCAAAGAGGACCTCAAGGAACATTTAAAGATGCTATCAGGGGGACTGGCAAGTGGCGTGGTGGTTAAGGCACTGGACATTCCCACATGGCCGACCATGGCTCGAGTCCCGGACCTGGTGGCTTGCTTTCTCACTTTCCTCTCTCTCTCTTTCTGTGTCTCTCTGGTCAAATTAAAATAAATGAATGAATGAATAAATGAAATTGAATAAAATACTTAAAAAAAAAAAAAAAGATGCTATCAGGAATCTGGATAACTTGGGCAGGTGGTAGTATCACAGCCAGCCAGGACTACTGCTGAACAGAATCACTGCAATGAGCATACAGTGTACATACCTGAATTAATTTTGAAAAGAAAGGCCCAAAGATTTTTTTTTGTTTTAAGAGAGATTTTTGCTATTTGGTGCAAGTGCTCACCAGAGAGACACAGAGACAGAAAGCGAGGAATCACACCCCCCCCGGGAGGGGAGGGGGAGATGGCCACGTCACAATCACTTCTCCTTCATTTTCCTCTTAGGATTTTGGGTACAGACGTACACATGCCCAGTGTGAGTTTTATGTACTGGGTCCGGGACTCGAACAGCAGTCAACTATGTGGGAGTCCAATGAGGTAACCATTACACCATCTGCTGGTCCCAAGGCCTGCAGATTTCCAAAATGATGCCAAGAAACAGCACTCTCATACTCTGTAAATGGAAGAGTAAGCTATACCACGTGACTATTCAGGAGCACAATCTGGCAACATACCTAAACTGTGTAAAAAACAAGTATAAATTGCAATTCATTAACTTTAAATATTTATCAAAGCAAATGAGCTTTTTGTGCAGATAGCAGGCCCGCAAGCATGGTGAACATCCCTAAAACCCGCCGGACCCTCTGTAAGAAGTGTGGCAAGCACCAACCTCATAAAGTGACACAGTACAAAAAGGGCAAGGATTCTCTGTGTGCTCAGGGAAAGCGCCGTTATGACAGGAAGCAGAGTGGCTGGGGGGGGCAGAACAAAGCCATTTTCCGGAAAAAGGCAAAAACTACAAAGAAGATTGTGCTGAGGCTTGAATGTGTTGAGCCCAACTGCAGATCTAAGAGAATGCTGGCTATCAAGAGATGTAAGCATTTTGAACTGGGAGGAGATAAAAAGAGAAAGGGTCACGTGATCCAGTTCTAAGCCTCGTCTTTTCTATTATGAAGATGGCAAAATCCTGAGGTGAATGTTCACCTCATTTGATTACAGTTGGTCTGTTTGTAAGGGAATAAAGTAATCAATAAAATTCCCCTTTCGGGGAAATTTGATTTCATGGTTAAAAAAAAAAAAAAAGCAAAGGACAAGTACTAGAAAGATAAACTCCCAAATCCTAGCGGTGCCATCCAACCTCACATTATGAGTTTAAAAACCAACTCATTTTCTTTGTGGTTTTTGTTACAACAGATGTAGTTTCTACCTTGAAGTTATTATTTTAGCACATTTGTCTTATGCCATGGCTAAACAATCATTTGCCACTTATATCAAATGGAACTAGATAGAAACAGAATAAGAGAAATTACAGAGGGAATGAGAAAGAAAGTATCACAGTGATCTTCAGGATAAGAAGCATACCTGTGTCATTTAGGGACTAGTTTAGGTACCATTAGGGAGGAAAATGAAATCCTAAAATTTTATGCTAAGAAATGACTGATGTTCAGACTTAAATGGAAAATAAGTATGTATCTTTATCTGTGCATGTGCATACATATAATTTATTTTTGTTACTAATTTGGAATTACCACTATCTTTCTTCAATCCAACTGTTTTTCTTGTATGCTTGGGCTTGATACCAATATTAATAAAAATACAGCATACTACTCCAATACATACAAGTATCCATGTCAGCCCTTTTCAGTTTCAATGAAATAAATTCATTTTGTCAACCAACAGATAGGTATGGAGCCAGCCAGCAGCATGGTGGTAAATGGATCCCATATGGCCAATTACAAAGTTCAAATCCCAGACCCCAATGCCAGGCACATGTGCATGCATGCCCAAAATCCCAAGGAGAGAATGAATGAAAAGGGACTGCAGTGTGGCCATGACTCCTGTGATTGCTTTCTCACTTTCTCTCTCTTCCCAGTAAGCACACACATCCTACATCAAATTTAAAAAATAGTACTCATGAAAAGAAAGATAGGTATGTAAATTACACTGCACTTTGATATTTAATCTTTACTGAAAATAACCATTTTTTAGAATGATCATCTTTTAGTAGTTTACAAAAAAGAATAAAGCTATCTTTTCTTTCAAGTATATTATTTCACACCCTGCCAAATGAAATAATATCCAAGTGTCATAAATATTTTACCAAACAAAATTATGAACTAACATTGAAGAGAAAGCAACTGCAACTAAGTTTTAAGTGCTAAAACCAGACACTTTCATCTAAGTTACTATCTAAGGCAGACTTGATTAGAGAAAATTGAGAACATTTGATCTCAAAAATTAAGAACATGCAACCCTGCTGCTTGTTTAGAGACTTTTCTCCCTGGTATCTGGGCATGGACTGAGCTAGAATACGAGCCCATTCTGCTAAGGCTTAAAATACCTGCAGTTCCTCAGCCAAACTAAGGAAATGTTTCATATTACACCCAAGCATCCCAGACCAGTGGCTTAAGAAGCAAGCTGGGTGCATATGCATCCTTGCCTGAAACTCCGAAAACCCCAAAATGGGAGAGAAATGGAGGAGAAGGGATTGTGGCATGACTATTCCCCATAGGGTACAAGTACAAATTTGAACAAGCTCATAAAGTTAGCTTGTCCTAGGACCAGCAGTCAGTGTAATGGCTATGTCGCTGAACTTCCATGTAGTCAACTGCGGTTCAAGTCCTGGACCCAGTGGCTTAAACTCATACTGGGCACATGTGCGTGCGTGCTCAAGATCCCGAGAGGAAAATGGAGGAGAAGGAATTGCGGCATGGCCATCCCCCCTAGGGGGATGGGCCACCATGCTACTGGCTGGCTCCATACCTATCTGTTGGTTGACAAGCGATTTCTTGCTTTTGTCTCTCTCTGGTGAGCACACATGCCCTATAGCAAAAAAAACTCCAAAAAAAAAAAAAAGTTAACCTGTCCTATCATCAATTCGTGTGCTGTTTGCTCACCAACATCCTATTAACTTCCAGAAAGTATATTCAATACATTTCTTCATGATTCATTTTCAAGAAAATTTCTGCACAACAGGAATGTATTAATTCCTGCAAGATATCGGAGTGTCTCCTATGTGTCAGGCACTGCTCTAGGCACTCAGAAACCCTGCAGTGTACAACCCTGACATGGATCCTCCTCTAAAGAAGTTGAGATTCTAGTGTCAGGAGACTAACAAGCAAGTAAGTGTGAGAGTTCCAGGCAGTTACAAGGCCCTAAAGGATATATTCTGGGTTGACAGCTGAATGACAAAAAAGTATATGTATAACTCAGACTTACGCATTTAATAACAAATTGTACAAGACTGGAGAAATACAATAAATTAACAAGTTAACAATATGTTAAACAAGATAACTTCATACATACAAGGACAAGCAAATTTTTTTAAAGTAACAAATTTCAGAGGCAATGGGTTTTAAGAACTGAAACTAGGAAGGATACAAACACTCTACATGTTAGCATTCAAGAGCATTCTCGGTGAGGAGGGAAATATACATTAACAGTAAGTCATTAATTAACAGTATCTGATCATGTCAAGATGAGTGATGCAAGCTGTCATCATTATAAAAAGCTCAGAGAAAAGAGGAGGTCGATGTAGACTAAGGCAGAGCTTCCCAAACATTAATCTGCTATAAATCACTGATTGAGTAGGTCAGGAGAGGGGCTTGAGATTCTGGGGTACTGGATGCCTGCCTTTCTAGAAACTTCCCAGGTGAGGTCAATGCTGCACGGCTTACTGGTCCATGGACTTAGAGAAGCACAAGTCTAATGAACATCAGAAAGGTAACTATTTCAGGGTGTGTGAGTGTGTGGGGGGAGAAGGGAGGGAACAGAGCAGCCTTATAAACTAGTGTTCAATGGAGCCAGATCCCACATGACGGCTGTGATTCAAATCCTGACCCCAGTAGCTTGAAAACACACCAGGCACATGTGTATGCATGTTAACACACATGTGCCCAAAACCCCAACAGGAATGAGGAATGGAGAAGGGACTGTGGCTCAATAACATCCCATTAGGGGAACGCTTTCTCTCTCTCCACCACCCCCCTTATACACACACACCACACAGATACACACCCTCTGGCAAGCATAAAAAACAAACTATTCCAGGGAACAAAGTAAGTTTTACACAGAAAATTCGACAGGAAAAATTAACTTGATCTTGTCTAGGAAGGCGAGATCACTTGACCAGAATGAAGATCCACTCTTCATATTACATATGCGTGCTATACCCTGACTCCTGAAGGTACAATAAGAGACAGTCAGTCAGGCTATAGGAATGGAAAACTGAGAGCTTACTTAGAGCTATCACTTAAACTTCTGGATTGACAAAAATGGAAGACTAGCCAAGCTACAAGTAGAGATATGAAACGAGACTCCTCATACACAGCTAAGACAAAGGAGAAGTGATAAAACTACTCGGTGAAAAAGAATTTGACATGGACCAGAAGCATCCCTAAGGCCTAATAATCATGTTTGTAGCGCATATACCTCAAGACACAAAGACACAGGAAAATAAATATTATGATTTAGTTTATATTTCACTAAGATGTACTTATATGAAAGAAAACTAAATTATTTAAAAATATTCTATGTGATAAAGCTATAAAGAAGTGTTAGGGCCAGACCAGCGGTGTGGTGGTTAAGGCACCTTGGTTCCACATGGCCAACTATATGGTTCAAGTTCTAGACCTGATGGCTTGAAAAACATGCCAGGTGTGAGTGCATCTTTGCCCAAAATCCTGAGAGAAGAGACCAAGGAAAGGGCAATGCTGCATGGCCATGCCCTCTGAGGATTCTTACTCATTCCCTCCCCCACCTAATAGTGAGTATACAGGCTCTATGGCAAAATTTTAAAAAATAAACAAAGCTCACTTCACTACAGTGATTCACATAGGGTGGGGAGAAGGGACAGGGAAAG
>NW_006159462.1:4295124-4303826 GCF_000334495.1 Tupaia belangeri chinensis
GAGATGAAAGAGTAGAAGGAGCTTCAAGGACATTTGTGATATTTTATTTCTCAAGTTGAATGGCAGGTATGTTTAGTGTGTGATTATTTAAATCACACACTATAGGCACTATTTTACATATATTTTGATTTTTTTTTGCAGTTCTTTGCCAATTATATCAATTTGCTAAAACAATTCGGAAAACTGGTAGTGTTCTAATAGCAGTGGAATTTAAGAAAATATAAAAGACTGGATAATAGTGGTTAGGAGAGCCGGACCCTGCATGACCAACTAGGGTTCAAATTCTGTCCCCAGCAACCTGAGAAACACCCCAGGTGTAGGGGTGTGTGTGTGTGTGTGTGTGTGTGTGTGTGTGTGTGTGCGCGCGCGCCCAGGTTCCTGATGGATGGAAAAGTGGATTGCCATACAACCATGCACCACGTGGGGAGTACGTTCTCCCTCTCCTACCTTATTCCCCACTTCTTTGCTCTGTGGAGCACACATGCCCTCGGGAATTAAAAAAAAAAGGAAAGAAAGAAAGAAAAAAGAAGAGGCAAAGAATAAAAGATTACAAACATAGACAATGTTTAACCACTGATGTCAAGACAGAAAACATGAGGGCTAAGAACGGAACATAGGGCATCTAAGAGAAACAGCTGAAAATCATTTATTTATTTTACCTCTTGAAAGAGAGAGAAAGATGGGAGAAATACACAGATGGACAAGTACCCTTGACAGTTTATCACACTACAATCCCTCTCCCTCCTTAGCCCCCAGCTCACCAGTCAGCAGAACAGGCGTGCTCGGATTAACACGGGATCCAAACCCCCATCCTTCACATGGCCTCCAGCACTGCGGAGAGGTACCCTACTGCCTGCGCCACTTGAGCTAAGCCCAGAGATGAAAGTTATAATATGGGGAAGTCTGGATGATGTTCATATGCTAAAAGAAATATTATAGATACAGAAAAATCAATGAAGTAAAACTAAAGGTAGAAAAGAAAGTGTTCATAAATATAGGATGAAGAATTGATCTTGGCCATTACCAATGTGTCAAGAACTTATGTAATAGAACAGACTAAACAGTAAGAAATTCATCTTGGGCTGGCCAAGTGGCTTTGGAGTTAAGGCAGCTGGATCCCACATGGCTGAGCAGTGCAAGTTCCAGACCCCATGGCTTTGAAAACTCACCAGGTACATATGCACACATCCCCAGAATTCCAAGAGGAGAGTGGAGACAGCACTGGCATGGTCTCCCCACCAACCCCAGGGGGAGAGGTGTAGGTTTTCTCACTTTCTGTCTGTCTTCTTCTGTCTCTCTGTAAGTACACACATCCTATAACAAATTTTTAAACTAATCTCTGCGTTCATCCATGTCTATACTTAGCTGAGACCAGCCATAAGGCAGGAACTGCGTCTGTCTCACCTCACCAGGACCATATATCCCAGCATGTAGCAGGACTGGGACTGGTACATGGTAGGTAACATTAAGTATTTATTAAGTGAATCCTGAGCAGAACACATCTGGAAAATAAGGATTCAAATTAGAATACACAGGGACCAGCAGTTGGCGCAATGGCTATGTTGCTGGACTCCCATGTAGTCGACCGTGGTTAGAGTCCTGGACCCAGTGACTTAAACCCACGCAAGGCACGTGTGCGTGCGTGCCCAAGATCCCAAGAGGAGAATGGAGGAAGGACTGCGGCATGGCCATCTCCCCTGGAGAGTGAGTTCTCGCTTTGTCTCTCTGTCTCTCTCTGTTTTTCTGCCAAGCACACACACCCTATAGCAAAAACTTCTCAAAAAAAAAAAAAAAAACTGGACTACATAGAGAATATTTTAAAAATAGAGTAAGTCTACTAAGTCACACTTTTTATTCAATAAGTGATAATGAGAAAAATGAGAAATTTTGAACAGAAAAGCTTCAAGAACAAAATGCAAGATAGCAGAAGTGCAGGATGTATTCAAGGAAAAGTTACAAAGCACCGTGTGGCTGGAATGTATAATCCCTACAAGGCTGAGAATGAGTAGGAAACAAACGAGGCCAGATGGTGGATAGCAGTAACAGGACGCTCTGTGAGGCTGACCCACATGGAAGGCGCCAGGCTCGCAAATCAAGGCCTCCCTGATACCAAGCCATATGCGAGCCCGTGATCCAAGGCTGGCTGAGACAGGGTGGGCTGCAGCATGAAGACCCTGTTGATACTGCCTGTCTCTTATCTCTCTCCCTCTCTATCTCAGACCCTGCTGGGGGTACCTATTTGACTCTGTCTATGTCTTTCTCCTCCCTCTCCCTGTCTCTCCAGCTCATGAAAAAAAATAGCAAACCTAAAACATTTTTTTTTTAAAAGAAATAAATCTGAACACAAGAGCAAGAAGCAAAGACAACATCCTGGTAGGCCTTGCATTCACTGAGAAGTCATTGAATACATCAAAGGAGGGAAGTTAAGATCTGTACCTTTGTATGAAAATAAATGTTTAAATAAAAGTATGAGAGCTGGGACCAGCAGATGGTGTAATGGCTATGTCACTGGACTCCCATGCAGTCTACCGCAGTTCAAGTCCCAGACCCAGTAGCTTAAACTCATGCCGGGCACGTGTGCCCAAGATCCCAAGAGGAGAATGAAGGAGAAGGGATTGCAGCATGGCCATCCCCACTGGATGGTGATTTCTCACTTTCTGTCTCTCTGTCTCTCCATCTTTCTGGCGAATACATGCACCCTATAGCAAAAACCTCTCCAAAAAAAAAAAAAGGTATGAGAGCTAGACTAAAGAGGGCTGAAAGAAAAACTGAAGGTATAATTAAAGTAATCCATATAGGATGATAACAGGACATTAATTAAGAGTAGTACAAAAATAAAAGAGAACCATGTATTCATTCACATACCCCACTATGTGAGTTAGCAGGTTCAGCACTGTGGATTCAGCAGGTGGAAAAGCATAGTTTGTGCCCTAAGTGTGGGTTTCTGGAGCTGGTAATCTGCTGCTCAGGACAAGGAGGCTGGGACAAAGAACTACTCACACAGGGAACCAGCAGTTAGCGTAATGGCTATGTCGCTGGACTCCCACGTAGTCGACCCCGGTTCGTGTCCCGGACCCGGTGGCTTAAAACTCACGCCGGGCGCGTGTGCGTGCATGCCCAAGATCCTGAGAGGAGAATGGAGGATAAGGGATTGCAGCGTGACCATCCCCCCTGGGGGGTGATTTCTCGCTTTCTGTCTCTATGTCTCTGTCTGGCGAGCGCACGCCGCCCTACAGTGAAAATCTCTCCAAAAAAAAAAAAAAAAGAACTACTCACACATATGGATATGAGGAAAGAGGGGAGCTCAGAAGGAAAGATCTTCTTGTCCTTAGCTACAGATCTTTAATTCAGACCAGTATTTACTAAGAAAAATAAACAGAAAGAGCTGTTAAACATCACACCAGAAGGTCAGCACATTTAGCTCTATTTTTCTCATGTCTCTTGCATAAAGCACAAAGTATAGATGATTATGTAAAGATGAACAATTTCTTAAAGCAAAGCAACCTGTCAGCTGTTTTCAGCTGAAACCAGTAAAAGCAGTTTTCCACTGTGCAAGACAACAAAGCTTTTAAGAACATAAAAAACTTCCTGGATTATTTTTCAACTCTATTTACCCAGTTACTTACATTTTTAACATTCCCTTCACCTAAGGAGCTTACATTTTGGTGGGGAAATACAAATAAGACAGTTACACACTATGGAAAATGTCATAATGGAAAATACTAGAAAGAGTGGTGTGATGGAGCATGATGAGGCTACTTTTGACAAGGTTGTCAGTAAAGGCCTTTTTTTGAGATTTTTGGTATAAGGGACATGTGCTTGCAGGAGAGAAAGAATCAGAAAGCAAGAAACCACCCCTCGGGGGGATGGCCATTCCACAATCCCTACTTCTCCATTATCTTCTCTGGATTGTGGGCACACACGCACAAGCGCCAGGTGTGTTTTTAAGCTGCTGGATCCAGGACTCAAACCAAGGTCAGCTATGTGGGAGTCCAGCAATGCAACCATTTCACTATCTGCTGGTCCCAGAAAGGCCTTTTTTTTTTCATTTTGGAGATATTTTTGCTATAGGGCATATGTGCTCGCCAGAAAGACAGAGACAGACAGACAGACAGTAAGAAATCACACCCCCAAGGGGGATGTCCACACTGCAATCCCTTCTCCTCCATTCTCCTCTTAGGATCTTGGGCATGCACACACGTACCTGGCATGAGTTTAAGCCACTGGGTCCAGGACTCAACCCCGGCTGACTACATGGGAGTCCAGCAATGTAGCCATTATGGCATCTGCTGGTCTCCCACGAAAGGCCTTTCTAGAGATGGTGACAGTTAAGCTGAAAATAAAGGTTCGAAAAAGGCCACCAAAGAAGATGATAGAACTGTTAGAGTATTTCAGGCAAAAAAAAAAAAAAAAAAAACACAAGAAACTGAAAGGTCGTTATGATCGGAGCCTACAAGAACGTATAAAGTTTGGACAAAGAGACAAAACTAGAAGGACCTTGAAGATCTTGGTAAGAAGCTCGGCTTCCATTCTAAGGGGATAAAGTTGTTAGTGACAGAGGGAAGCAGATGGACTTGATATATTCTGGATATGGAGTCAGTAGGCTTTGCTGAAGGAATAGGTGTTGGGTAAGCAAAAAAAAATCCTCAGTGCCTAGGTTAATGCCTAGGTTTTCTGACTGCTCGAATGGCTAGGTGGCAGTCACATTTATCCAGATCGAGGAGACCCAGTAAGAATAATGAGGGTGAGAGAAAAAGCAGGAGAGATCAATAACTTTATTTTGGACACATTAAATTTGAGATGTCTATGATATATCCAAATAGTAATGTCAAACAGGCGGTTAGATATTCAAGAGAGATGTTTAAAAGCCTTATCTGACAAAAAAATAGAAATCTACAAGTTGTCAGAATATGAAGACTATTTAAAGCCATGAGAAGGGGTAAGAAGACCTTACAGACGCTCTACTACTTTTAGGTTGTCGGGAAGTCATGGCACATTTTTGCATAGAAAAGCCTAGAAAAATACACCGTGACTTCTGAAAACCCAACATAACTGCTGCAAATAGCAACAGCAGCTAAGCTTATAGGGGCTTACTACTATGCCCCACTCAGTGCTCTAGTTATTGACACACATTCAATTCTTTTTAAACCTCAAAACAACTCAGAAGAGGAAAATGAGGCACAAAGACATTAAGTAACTTATGCAATGCCATTCAATTAATTTTAAAGTTGGGATTTAATGCCAAGCAATCTGGCTCCAGAGCATACACTTTTATCTACTTCACTATACTAGGTCAAGCAGAGACCATACGAAAAGTCAAAATTCAAACCCTAAAACACTCTAACATTCATAAATGGGAAAAAGAGAAGCAAATATAATAGATGAAGAGCCTGTGAGGCACGATGGTGACTGACCAGGTCAAATAATAATAATAATAATAATAAGCCTGAGGATTCAGGTATGGAAAGTGAAAGAAAGGGAGAAAACCATAAACTATTAAAATTGAAAAGGGGCCAGACCATGACCAGGTGTTGAAGAGAACTACAACTGTTCCCACATGGCTGACCAGAAAGTTCAAATCCCAGCCGTGCTAAACTGAAAAACATACCAGGCTGATGTGCATCCATGCCCAAAATCTCAACAGGATAGAGAGATGGAGGAGAAGTTATAATAGACCATACTCCATCATGGGGTGCTCAAGCACATGTGTCTGCTAGCAAAACTTTTCTTTTAAAGAAAATAAATTAAAAAGGACACAGTTGTTTGAGGATAATAACTTTGGAGTGAAAACAATATAGAAAATGTTAATTAATGGCGGGTACAGACTAGAATGTATGTCTTCTGATTACCAGTTCATTGCTCTCCCTATTCTAGTCAACACTAACAAAAGTGGCATTCAGAATGACTTAAAAACCAGTAACATTACTACAGGATGAGACTTACAAAGACACTAACAGTACCCTGAGTGTGTACATGGCATAGTACCTGACATACCCTGCAGTTTCATTCTCACTACTAAGAGACAACTAACTACTTCATCACCCTCTCCTTCCTATCAAGGATAAACCTGAGGCCAAGGGTGTTTAAATAATTTGCCCAAGGTCAGAGGGCAAATTATTTATTAATTATTTATTATTACTGCTGGAATAAGAACCTGAATCTAGGTCTCATATGTAATCTTCTTGCCATTAAATAATAGTGCTTCTCTAAAAGTAATATTGTTTATTAAGAAAAAAAAAAAAGAAACAAAATCAGAGTCGGACTTAAGGCATCATCAGTTCCAAAACATTTTGTGTGAGCACATTTAATCTGGTATATCTATAGGATCTCCATGTGGAAACATTATGTAAGGGTAGATAATTCTTAATTATTCTGTGTAAAGAAAATGTATTCATCTCTGCACCTAACATAGTATCTGAAATAGAAAATTTAAACATTTATTGTGTGAATTATGGTAACTGGGAAACATTCATGATTAAAATATGAGTGAATAGATAAGTCTCACGGCCTAGTGGTAAGGGAGTCAGATCCACGGCTGGAATCCTAGCCCTTGCCACTTCAAAAACACGCCAGGCATGCATGCATGCGTGCCCAAAATCCCAACAGGATGGAGAAACAGAAGAGACCAAAGTGTGACCATGCACCACTTAGGTGTGATTTCTCCCTTCCGCTCTCAGTCTTGCTCTGGCACACACACCCTCTGACAACTTTTTCAAAAAGGAAAAATACACATACTGAGCTTTTCAAGAACTGGGAATAACCTTGGGGCCATACTTGTCCTCACCATGATTGCTTTTATGGTCACTGGTAACTTCTGTACCCTGGCAATCTACAAAGGCCCTTCAGGGTTAGACACACATGTTCATCACTAAAAAAGTGTACCTTCCACAGCAAATTAATAAAACGGCACTTAAGTTTATAAGTCAATCTCTTGTGAACAGGATTAATCAGTTTCTTACAACTGATCAATTCTGAGAACATGGATTAAAAATAGTAATTTACAAAACCATGGCCCAGCCTGGTGGCACAGTCCACGGTATGCTGAACTGTAGTACTGGAGACCACATAACCAGCCTCAGATCTCCAGGTTATCCTGAAAACACACAGAGCACCTGCACAGGAACCCAAAATCCTGACCAACTAGAGGTTTACAGGAAGGGGGTGGTCACTGTATAGTAAGACTTTGTTGAGGATGCTTTTCTCCCTCTCTCTCGTGTGTATGCATGTGCTATCATAAAATAAACATTTTTTAAGGTTTATTTATTATTTATTTAAATTTGACCAGAGAGGGACAGAGTGAGAGAGAGACGGAAAGTGAGAAAGCAAGCTGCCAGGTCTGGGACTTGAACTGCAGTTGGTCATGTGGGAGTCCAGCATCATTAACCACCATGCCACCTGCTGGCCCCCGAAACAAGTTTTTTTAAAAAGAAAAAAATGAAGCCACAAAATGGAGAAGTTTCCTAACTTCCCTAAACCTACTGTTTACTTGTAAAACTTATAGTAATACAGTCCATCTCCACCTGCAACTTTCTTTATTTAACCATCTCTCTTTAAGTATCCAGGACACTGTTACTGTTACTTTGATCACTGTCCTCTGTTAGTGCTTAGCACTTAGAAGACTGCCTTAACACATTTGCTGAAGTAATCACCTCCACTAAATAGATGAGTACCACCTACCTATTATCTTCTTCAACTCTGGAGATTAAGGGATAGAAAGTGTGGTTTTATGATAGAAGCAAATTTAATAAGAAATATGTTTCTAAGAAATGATTTCCATATTTCCCATTTGCATAAGTGGCTCTTACCTTTTTTTTTAAAGGTTTTTGCCATAGGGTGCCTACACTTGCTAGAGAGAGACAGAGACAGTGAGAGGGCAAGTGAGAAATTATCCCCAGAGGAATGACCATGCTGCAATCTCTTCTCCATCCTCCTCTTGGGATTTTGGGCGTGTCTGCACTAGCTTCCAGTGTGATTTTCAAGCCACCAGGACTCGACCACAGTTTGCCACATGGGAGCCCGGTGTCTCCACCAAGCCACCTGCTGTCCCCTTGGTTCTTAATATTTACAAGTGTAATTCAAATCTACCTACCAAATGATTTATAAATCTTTAAAGGTGTGTTATTTATCCCTGATCTTCCCCCGAAGAGTCAAGGAAAATCAGAAAAGTCAGTATGTAGAACAGATCTACTGCACTCACAAAGTATAATGCAAGTTAACACTTAGCATATAACACAGAACAATCCAGAGTTAATCTCTTGCCTCCATCTTTCAAACCCTGCTGTCCATGACATTAAACACATAATAGTAATCACAACTAACAAGTGATTATTGGGAAAGGTGGTAGGCAGCACAGTGGAAGGATGCTTAGACTCACATGGAAAAAGTCCTGGGATTGGTTCCAAGCCAGTCCAGCATGCTTGCCCATGATCTGAGCCAGCTGGTATTAGTGGTAGATCAAGATCTGAAAACCCTGTTGGGGGTGAATTTCTCTCTTCTTTTCTCTCTCTCTCCAACCCCCTTGCAAAATACAAGTCTACAAGGGACCAGCAGTTAGTGTAATGGCTGTGTTGCTGGACTCCCACGTAGTCGACCGGGGTTCGAGTCCCGGACCCGGCAGCTTAAACTCACGCCAGGCGTGTGTGTGTGTGTGTGTGCGCGCGTGCCCAAGATCCTGAGAGGAAAATGGAGGAGAAGGGATTGCG
>NW_006159462.1:4303838-4304787 GCF_000334495.1 Tupaia belangeri chinensis
TATATATATACAAGTCTACAACACAAATACTTCTCATCATTGACAAATGAGGAAAAAAAGGCTTGAAAAGGCGAATTTGCCTAGGACCAGAGCTGCTAAGTGGCAAAGTTAAGAAAACTAAACGTACTCTTAACCCCGAGCCTACACTTTGTTACCTGGTTTATTTACATCAATTCTTGCAGACTGATCTATATATTAGCTGTTCTAGTTATCATCAGTAGTTTCCCCTTAAATACATCCCACTGCAAAGAAAATTTTCACATGCATTTATTTTTAAAATGATCCATGTGAGTTTAGAGGATGCTCTTTATAAAGAGACAAAAAAGGATGCTTTCAATGCTAGAACAGGATACAAATGCATTTTAGTTAAGAGACAAGAGAAATAAAATTTCACATCATTTTAGATGTGCCTTTTCCCTGCTCAGCCCATTCTCCAATCAAGGACGTCCAGATGTCCTGTTCACTACCCTTACTCACTTAATACAATTAAAGTCATACTCTTTGATACTCTAAGTTGTTTAGGATGAACACTACAGAAGAATCTATTCCTATTATGTGGTTTCAAGTAAAGCACTACAGGCTCAAAAGAGTGGCTACAAAGTAAACCTACACTTCGGAAATTACAGATGTCAGATCCCAAAGGGAAGCAATGGAGTTTCCTTTATCCTCCCCTTCCCAGAGCCCTAAACTACGGTGCTAAATCCTTGTCAACACCTTCGTCCTCTGCCTGTGCCCCAAAAGAGTCTCCAAATCCGCTCTCATATCATCTCAAAACAAGACCCCGAGAACCTGTCATACAACACACCCCTCGCCTGGGTCACCTTTCTCAATCCCAGCTCTAACCATCAGAAAACTAAGGAGATCGTCGCATCTCCCGAGCCTAAAAGGGAAAATGAGTAAGAGGGGGACTAGGGGGAACCCTAGACCCAGCCTCGCCAAGCCCAGAGCC
>NW_006159462.1:4304834-4317254 GCF_000334495.1 Tupaia belangeri chinensis
GCGGGAGCCGGCGGCCAGCCGCGTTGTCCACGTGGGTCTGCAGCGACCGACGCCCACTCACCAGGCCATCTATCTGCACTTGCTTCACCGCCGAGTCTCCGGAGCCGCCTTTGCCTTTGCCTTTCCCTGCCGCACCGGTGGTGGAGCTCGAAGACGTAGCAGTTGAGCCAGTGCCTTCCTTGCGGGACGCCATCTTTCCAGACAGACAGGAAGAAAGAGAAACGTGAGTTGCCGGAAGCGGAAGCACGAGTGTCCGTGACGTCATTACAGTTGGGCGCTCAGGGGCGGAGCTGGGAAGAGGCTGGAGCCGGGCCCCGCCTCCCTTCTCAGGTCCAGCAACCTTAGCTCCTCCCCGGAGGAACCCCTGGCGCGTTACTACTGAATGCTGTAAGAGGAGGGTAGACTATTTTTTTTTTTTCAATGATTACGTTAGTCTCTATTAGGCTCACGGTCATAATTCCGTTGTAGCTCGTATTTCTGCAGCATCTTCTACGTAAAAATGCTTTTATTTCTCATTGTTTAGTTTCCAGTGCCTGATTCTGTAAGCAAGAGCTGTACCCACTCCCTCTAGGCATATTTAAAAAACTGGGAGGAGATTTGTCCAACCGCATTCTTTTTGTTAGTGGCAAACTAGTATTACAGAGTTTGTCTTACCTAAGTTTTCAGGAAGTCTGTAACCACTTAGATTATACAGAAACTAAATCAAACATGACAACTTTGATCAGAATTATCAGAATTAATAGCCCTTTTGCTGATATTAACTTCATGTAGAAATTTACATGAGTAAAGGATCAAAGATAGTTTTTGTAGTGTCAAAGGATGAAGCACAATATATTCCCTAAAAATCACACTGCTTTTGACACATGACTCTGAAATAAAACTCTCAAGTCTAACTTGACAGCTATAGGTCATTTTAGATATGATTTGAAAACATTCTTTTCTTCTAAATGACTTTTCTGATCTCTTATTTTTTTAATTATATTTATTCATTCAATCAATATACATAAATAACTGATGGAGTGGTTACATAAAAGTTTTGTTTAAAAATTACAATACAGGGGGAACCAGCAGTTAGCATAATGGCTATGTCGCTGGACTCCCACATAGTCGACCACGGTTCGCATCCCAGACCCAGTGGCTTAAAACTCACACTGGGTGCCTGTGCGTGCGTGCCCAAGATCCCGAGAGGAGAATGGAGAATGGATTGCAGGGAGACCATCCCCCCTGGGGGGTGATTTCTCACTTTCTGTCTCTATGTCTCTGTCTGTCTGCCTGGCGAGCGCACGTGCCCTATAGCGAAAATCTCTTAAAAAAAAAAAAATTACAATACAGGGGAGGAGATGATGTGGTGCGTAAGGCACTGGACTCCCATATGGCTGACTTCAGTTCAAGTCCCAGACCTGGAGGCTTGCTTTCTCACATTTCCCTCTCTCTGTCTCTCTCTAGTCAAATTTAAAAAAATTAATAACTATGAATAAGATTAGATAAAATAATTCTTTAAAATATTACAATACAACAGCTAATTAATGTTTAAAAATTTTTGCAATTTTTTTTTGTCCTTACAAACATCCCACTACGGGTTTAGTTATGTATGCTAAACACATTACAATGGGTACTTTCTATGTTCCCCAACACAGTTCACATGGGCCCCCTGTATGAAACAGTGTGGATCCAAGATATACAAATTAGACAGATAAATAGATGATATAGATAACTTAGGAAGTAGAATTTTAATTAGGAAATCAATATGATCACCCTGACTAGGGAGAGTCTAGAAGCAATGGCATTTCCTTCATTTGAATTCCTAGTTTTCCTTCCTCTTACTGCTGTTAGGTTCTTCCCAGTTGCCATCACTGATTTCTCTACCTCTCCCCACCATTTGTAAAGGTATTATTTCTTTCATGAGAGAAGGAAACAGAGGAAGAGAGAAGTGAGAGAGAGAGGTGTCTCCATCAGGGTCTTCACATCAGATCACGGGCTGTGGGCGTGGTCTACTGAACATTGTAATTCCACCATGCCACTGGGGCCGAGCATCACAACCTTCAAACCCATTGAAGAGCACCAGAGTTCATACATTGAATATCTTCTTTTCCTCTTTTTTTACTCCCTTTTGTGGTGGTCTCATCCATTCTCACAGCTCTAAACATCATAAATGTGCTAATTATTGGATTTATATTCCCCAGATCTCTCCACCACTCCACACCACATGTCTGTGTGTAGACTTCGCATCTCCATGTAAATGTTGAGTAGGCACCTCCAACTTAATCTTTCCAAAACCAAGCTGGTCACAGGCTGGTCCTGCATTCCTTAATAAACATGCTTTCACTTTCTCTCAAAGTCTCTCAAATTCTTTCCTGCTCGAAGCCAAGGATCCTCTCACCCAAGGTGGAGACCCCCACTTGTTCTGTATTGTCAGTAACAGAGTGAGTTCAGAAGAGAATTAGTAGAGTCGGGATTTTACCACAGGCAGGCAGGAATAAAGCACTCACCCTGTGGCAGTAGTAGAGGCAACATGGAGAGCAATAATGAAGCTTTTCCATGCCTCCCATCTAAGAGGTATCACTGGAGGCCTAGGGGGAGCTGGAACTCTCATCCCCCACCAGAAATAAGGAACCATTCCCACCCAAAGGGACTTAATAAAGGCCCAGCATAACTTATAGCATTACTGTACTCTACTACTGTACCCTCTTAGGGCAGTAACAAAGAAGACCACCCTCCCCCTTCTCCAGCCTTCTCTCTGAGAGCATGAATGAATCAAACTGGTGCCATTTCCCCATCCATCCACCCTTCTGCAGCATCTCAAAGTTCAGTCTGTTTGAGTACCTGAGATGGCCACTCTAACTGTAATAGCAGTTTCAGCCATTGCCCTTGAAAACAGGAAGTTTAACACTCTTTAATCTGTAGCCTCAAGATTTCGTAGAAGAAAATTTGCTTTCCTGGCCCCTAATAGTGACCTTTGCTGATCATGTAGTCCTGAATATTCATATCTTCCTTTCAAAAAAAGTAAAAGCAAGGACTCAAAAAGATATTTGTACACCAATATTCAACCTTATTTACAATAGCCAAAAGGTGGAAACTACTCAAAAATATCTGTCTGTGAATGAATGGATAAACAAAAATTGGTTTTTACATACAATGGAATACATTCATTTAATACCTTTAAAAGTTATTAATGCTAGGGTGGTCTTGCATTCCGGGGTTACGGCAGTCAGTTCCTACATGGTCAACCACACTGGAGGAATGAAAACATGCTAGGCATGTTGGCATGTGTGCCCAAACTCTCACCAGGATGGAGAAATAAAGAGAAGAGATTGTAGTATGACCATCTCCTATGGGAGGTGCTTTCTCATTTTTCTTCTCTCTCTTTCCATCTGTCCCCATGAGTCCATATGCCCTCTGACAAATTTAAAAAAAAAAAAATTTAAAGAAAACTACCAGGAAAAATGAACAGAGCGTTGGGGAACTGTAGAACTACAAAAGAAAAAGCCAAAAAAAAAAAAATCTAAAAAAACCTAACAACTCTATCACAGCAGTCTCACAAGAAGAAGAAAAAGACCATGAGTAAAAGATATTTAAACAAATAATGCCTGAAAATTTCCCAAATAGGGCAAAAGTTATAATCTAGACATCCAAGAAGCTGAGTAAACTCCAAATGGGATATACTCAAAGAAGACATAACAAAGTCAAACTTCTGAAAGCCAAAAAGAATTCTTGAGACCAGGAATAAAAGAAATAATAAATTAGAAAAACATTTAGAATTAAAGGAAATTTCTCTACAGTGACCGGAGAGGCCAAGTCCCAACTGCCAAAAAAAAAAAAAAAAAAAAGAAAAAAACCCACACACACACACAAACCTCTCAATCCAGAAATCTACATCCAGAAAAAAATAGCCTTCAAGAAGAAAATGAAAATCAAAGCATGGCTACCATGACCTATGTTGGCAGACACTGCTACTCCATTGCCTGAAACCACATGGGAGGTCCAGGTTGATTCCCAGCTCACCCTAAAAAGTCAGACCCAATGATATACATCTGCAGTCTCAGTTGATGCAGGAGGATCTTGCAATAATGAGACCCTGTTGAAATAAAAAGAGAGAAAGAAAAAGTCAAGACATTCTTGGATGAGGAATGTTAAGAGAATTTGTCATGGGCAGACTTAACCCAAAGAAAAGGCTTAAAGCATTATCTAAAAAAGAAAAGATAAAAGACTTTGGAATATTATTAAGGAAGAATGAATATTATTAGACAAAATATGGGTAATTATTGGGTTGTTGGAAAGTCATGGCACATTTTTTGCATAGAAAAACAGAAAAATATGTCTTGACTCTTCTGGCAACCCAGTATAACAGACTGCCCTTCTCCTCTTGAGTTTTCTAAATTACTTCTGAGGGTTACAGCAAAAGTTATATAGTATTCTCTAGTGTGGTTCTATATGTATGTAGAAGAAATCATTTAAGAGAGTTATATTATAAATGGGTAATTAAGGGCCATGTGAAGAAGTAAAATTTCCACAGTTCACTTAAACTGATAAAGTGAAAGAGAAGGATACATTCAAAAATGTCATAGGTAAATCAATATAAAATTCTAAAATAATTGTTCAAATAACCCATAGGAAATCAAGAAAAAACAGAAATAAAAAGAGAGAATAGAAAAATAAAACAAATGACAACTTAAGCCAAATGTATCAATAATTACATGAATATAAGTTATAAATATACCCATTAAAAGACAACAGTTGGTAGAATGGATAAAAACATGACCTATTCACGGATCAAAAAGTAATGCAACAATAATGTAATTGGACCCACGTAGAAAAGGTTCTGATTTTGTGTCCTGGATTCTCTCTGGGCATGCAAAAAGTTTGTATCTATGATTCAGGATGTCTGCGACTGGGGTGAATCATGGCATAAACACCCTGTTGGAGGTACCTGACAGCCTCTCTTTTGATCTTTCTCTGTCTCTCTTTCTCTCTGTCTGTCTCTTTCATTTAAGAAATAAGTAAACTTGGGCGCGTGTGCGTGCGTGCCCAAGATCCCAAGAGGAGAATAGAGGAGAAGGGATTGCAGCGTGACCATCCCCCCCTGGGGGGTGATTTCTCGCTTTCTGTCTCTATGTCTCTGTCTGTCTGTCTGGTGAACGCACGCACCCTACAGCGAAAAAAAAAAATTCTCTCCAAGAAATAAGTAAACTTAAAATAAAATTTAAAACAAATGAAATAACCATAACCTGTCTGCAAGAAACTCATTTCAAATGTAATGATATAAACACTTTGGAAGTAAAATGGTGGGAAAATGTAACATGCAAACATAAATCAAAAGAAAGCAGGAGTGTCTGTATTAACATCAGATAAATCAGAATTCAGAGGAAAAATAATCCCCAGAGACAGAGGAGACTTTATATAATGATAAATGGTCAATCACAAAGAACACATAGCAATTTTAAATGTGTATGCACCAGTGACAGATCAGAACTTATGTGAATAAAAAACTCATAGAACTGAAAGGACAAATTGAAAAACACATAATTATAGTTGGAAATGTCAACTCCCCCTTTCAACAATTGATAGACCAACTAGGAGAGAAAAATCAATAAGGATATAAGGAGCTCAACAATACCATCAATCAACAAGATCTAATCAACATTTATAGAGCACTCCAACTACAGAATACACATCCTTTTCAAGTGTCCATGAAACACATAAACTGTATTCTAAACCATACACAAATCTCAACAAGTTTAAGTGTCAACAAATTAAATGATTTCTGAAATAAAATCATTCAACATATGTTCTTCCACAACAATAGATTCAAACAGAAAATTAAAATAAAGATATTGGGAAATTTTTCAAATGCTTGAAAACTAAATAACACACTTATAAAATCTATGGATTAAGAAAAAGTCTGAGGGACCAGAAGTTAGCGTAATGGCTATGTCGCTGGACTCCCATGTAGTCGACCGCAGTTCGAGTCCCGGACCTGGTGGCTTAAACTCATGCCGGGTGTGTGTGTGTGTGCAAGATCCCGAGAGGAGAATGGAGGAGAAGGGATTACAGTGTGGCCATTTCCCCCTGGGGTATGATTTCTCACTTTCTGTCTGTCTGTCTCTGTCTTTCTGGCAAGTGCACGCACCCTATAACAAAAAAAAAAAAACAAAGAAAGAAAGAAAGAAAGAAAGAAAGAAAGAAAGAAAGAAAGAAAGAAAAGAAAAAGTCTGAAGGGAAATTTCAAAACATATACACCTTAAACTGGATGAACATAGAAGTATACAAATTAAAACTTGAGGGACATAGCTATATCAGTGCAAGGAAACTTGTAACGCCTGCATTAAAAGAATTGTAAATGCTGGGCTGATTCCATAGCCTGGTGGTTAAGGCAGTTAGATTCCACCTGAGCAACTGCACTGTTCGAGTTCTTGATCCAGTGGCTTAAGAAACACACCAGGTGCCTTGGGTACCAGTGGGTAGTGGTTGAGGCACTGGACAATCCCATATGGCTAACCACAGTTCGAGTCCTGGAACTGGCGGCTTGCTTTTTAACTTTCTCTCTCTCTCTTATGAGCATAGGTGCCCTAAAAATGAATGAATAAATAAAGTTAAATAAATAATTCTTAAAAAAAAATAAAGAAGAAGAAGAAGAAGGAAAGAATGAAACATACCAGGTGGTGCCCACAATCCCCAAATAAGTGAAAGATGGAGAAAAAGGGATTGTTGTGTGGTGATCCTGTCCCATGGAGGACACTTCCTCCTCTCCCTCTATTTATCACTCTCTGGCAAGCGTATTCACCCTCTAGAAAAAGAAAAGAAGGAAGAAAGGGAGAAAAGAGAGAGGGAGGGAGGAAAGAAGGGAGGGAGAGAGAGAGAAAGAGAGAGGGGGAGAGGGAGAGAAAGGAAGAAGAAAAAGAAAGAAAGAAAGAAAGAAAGAAAAGAAAGAAAGAAAGAAAGAAAGAAAGAAAGAAAGAAAGAAAGAAAGAAAGAAGACAGGAAATGTCTCAAGTCAAAAACCTAAGTTTCCTTTTCAAAATTCTAAAACAAATTAACTAAGTAAATCTAAAACATAAAGAAGAAAGCAAATAATTGATTAAAGCAGAATACTGAATATATTTAATCATCCAAAAATGGTTAGTCACAAATGTAAAGTTGTATCTTCCCCTCTCTTGACAAAAGGCAGTTTGATATTGTGGATATTAATGTTTTTGTGGCTATCCATTTACTGAGTAAAAGTAATTTACCTTGAATTTCCAGTAATATGTTCTTCATTCTCCCTGTCACAGAAACTAAAGCTTTTAGCATACTTTAATATTTGCTGAAAATAGTTCACATTTAGTTACAGGCAAAAGGAGAGAGGATGATGTGAAATCTTCCATACTGAGCTGTGGACCCTGTCTATGTTGTGATTACTGCACGGGGACAGGAAGCAGAGGACAGCCTACCATAGCCGAGTAAAAAACATGAAAAAATAAACAGACTGAACGGTTCTGTTCTGGGGGCATAACTCTACCCACTAGGAAAACACAACCCAATGATGATCAGGCTGTGGCTCATCTTTATCTTAGAACCAGACAATACTGAAGCTGCTGTCCCTTGCTTGGCTAAGACTTATTCAAGCCTCTTTCAAAGCAATAAAAGGAGTCAAGACATCAAAGATAAGCCAAAAGCTTTCTTTATTAATAATTTTTTAATTTTATGTATCATTATCTTCATTTTCCAATTTGCTTCAGGGCACGCACACTCATCAGAGAGAGACAGAGAAAGAGAGAGAGAGGGGAAGTGAGATAGCATGCTGCCAGACCCAGGACTCGAACTGCAGTCAGCTATGTGGGAGTCCAGTGCCTTAACAACCATGCATCCTGCTTGCCAGAGCCAAAGGATTTTTGAAAAGGTCGCCTTATTCCTACTTAGTATCAAATAAGCCCCCCCCCCCAAAAAAAAAAATTACAGTCAGTTTATTCCTACTTGGTTGCTGTTTTCTGATCTTTACTGAGCAAGGTTCCTTTAAAAGTCTGACAGTCCTGGACCTGAGCTAAGCGGCCTTCTCACTGATGGAGCAGGTAGACAGAGCGCTCCTACACTGAGTTCCCAGCCAATCACCATAGGACCAACTTAGCATCTATCTATTTCTGCTCTGCAGTGGGTAGAAAGTAATCTGATCCTTCTAATTCCTGTGTCCTTCCAGGAAGTAACTGTACACTCACAACGGTGTGTGTGTGTGTGTGTGTGTGTGTGTCAGATCCTTCTAATCCCTGTCCTTCCAGGAAGTAACTGTACACTCACAAGTGTGCATGTGTGTGTGTGGGGGGGCAATCTCTCTAATACTCATTAGAAACAAAGGAACTAAGGAAGCCTCTTTTCCTTCCTTTCTCTCTCCCTTTTTCCCTCCCTCCTTTTTCTTTTATCACTATGGGGCGTGTGCTTACAAGGGGGACTAGAGAGAGACAGGGAAGGAGGGAAAGGGGGAAAAAGAAGGCACCCACAATGGGGCATAATTATGTCACAATTCTTTTTCCTCCATTTCTCCATCCCATCAATATTTTGGAGATGCATGTGCACAAACTTAGACGATTTTTCAGGCCACCCACGCCAGTATACGAAATAGCCAGTATTCAAATAGCCATGTGGGATCCACAGAGTCTAATGCCTGTGCTACCATGCTAACTCAGAAGCACCTTCTTCAAATAAAAATGTTTTCAACAAGAGTCGTATATTCCTACCTCTTCTGTGAAGATTATGTTCTGGGAAAAGGTCACAAAGATTTTTTTTTTTAACTGAGTAATAAGAGTAATCGTTGATTCTCTTTCTCTGTTCCTGTGAGAAGGGTATACTGTGATGTGATGATTATGGAGGCTCCCAAAGCATCAGGCTCAGTCCTTTAGGGAGTGACAAGTAATGGGGCATAGAGGGAAATGAGAAGTCTACCCTCCAACACTGCTTACTCACAGGAGATCATAAACTCCCTACTCTGTAGAAATGGGAGGAAAGAGCAATAGTTGTCCCACTTCCCCTCCCCAGGAGAATACATTATAATTACTGCGTTAAGTCTAAGACACACAAATTAGAGTAGGGACAGTTAAGAGAAACCACAATGTACAGGACAAAAATTAAGTTGCAGATTATATTAGTTCAATTTTTAGAGGTCCACAAATGTTCATTTGGCCAAAGAAAATTATTTTGCTTGAAAACACCAAACTCTCTAATATTTAAGGGAGATGGAAAAGATAATTTTGGGAGGTAGTTGAACACACCCAACAGCAACAAGTTACTTCTGTATCCCAGTGTCTTCCCAGTGTTGTCAAGGATAAGAAAACATGTATGGAACATCTTTTTCTTTGTCTCATTAGCACTTTGAAAGGGATTTATAAAGGTATGACTCCTATGCTGAAAACCCTCTGACAGCTCTGCAGCTTCCTTAGGACCCGGAACCAAATTTTTACATTGCCTGCAAACTCTTGGATGATGGTCCTTAACCTCTTCTTTTTTTCCTAAAGGTTATTTATTTCTTCTATAAGCAAAAAGACAAAAGACAGAGAGGGAAAAGGCACAGAGTCAAGAAAGACAGAGAGACAGCGCCCCCAATAGGGTCTTGACACCACTATCCACCCCCAGCTAGCCCTGGATCATGGACATGCCTATATCCGGTGTACTCAAGGAGGTCTCCAGGTGGCCTCTGCATGGAAACTCAGAACCTTCCCACATGGGTCAGCCTCACAGAGTGCTGCGTTTTGCTGCTGTGTCACTTTCTGGCCCCAAGTGCAACACCCTAAATATATTTAAAGCAAAGTGTTTTATAGGTAATACTATAATCTACAGCTTATGCTCAGGAAGTATTTTGTCTAGATTTAAATATTTCATTGGTTAAGGTGTTTGGGGCTTTAAGTAACCAAGAGCACATAAGTAAACACCACTAATGACAACACAATTAGAATTATTTGTAGCAAGAAAGAAATGTACTCTATCATGTGACTATGTCTGGAGGATGGCATACTCCAAATAAAGCAGAGGAAATATCCCAGTGCCATATCTTGAAGTTCTCTTGATTGTCTTCTACCATGTTTTGGTTCTGTCCATAAACTGGTTACCATTATAATCTCAAAATGGCTGCCAGCAGCAATTGATACAATACACTTCTTTTTTAATTTATGGCAAGAAAAACTGCCCCCCTAAACCAGAGAGAGAGAAAAAAAAGAAAAAAAAGTCTTTCATTTTTTTTTTTTTTTAAAAAAGTCTTTCATTTTAGTCTGATGAAGATCTGTTTCAGTCATATACCTCCTTCTGCGTACATGAGTGGAAAGAAATTACAGGAGGTTATATTTTGAAGAGCTAAGTGCTTTTTTTTTTTTTTGGTGTTATAAAAGGAACAATAGGAGAGAGTAAAACTAGGGCCAACAAAAAGAAAATAATATTCAGTTATACGGAAAACTCAGCATGTGGGTATTTCTATAAGTCTGCTATAATAATAGTCATTTTTAAAATGACATTTGACCTTTTCATCCCAGTATTTTGATTTATGACTTGCCAACAATTAATATTAAAACACGGTGATCTTGCATTGAAAAAATTTGAGGGGATTCAAAGAGTGACTTTTATTTTGTATAATATCATGTAATTAATACCTTGTATTGGTGTAATTAAATGATAAATACCAGACTTTGAAATAATATTCTACTGGATTACTAAAGGCATGTTTAATTTCTTGCCCCAGGAATTTAGTTTCTGCCTTGAAGTCCTCCTGCTGCTTAAAAATATATACAGTCATGAGTGAAAGAGTGATCTTCAACATTTTTTTCAATATAGTGTTTTTAGAAAATCCTTTTAAAACTGTAATCTGACATAATTTTCAACCTTTAAATTCCTGTAACAGTGATAATATTTGCTTACCTAGAGTAATTTGATAAGAACTCATTAATCTTTTAAAATGCTTTCATAGCTTGAAATGAAAGACCCCCTATATATTAATTTCTCTACCAATTTCAGATAGGATTTATTTAAATTTCAAGTGGCAGCTTGTTTTGAATTAAACATTTTTTCTGTTGTTGCTACTTCTTAATGTTTTGTTCTTCTTTAATGGTTTTTGTTTTCACCATTTTAATTAATACCATTAAAATTTTTGTAGTAAAATGCCAATGGAGAGCACTATTGAAATCCATTAAAGTGAATATTGAATTCCTTTTAATTTACCTAATACGGTGGTATTTTTTTTTCTCTGTAAGAATGATTTCATTCAAATAAACTGTTCTAACAAGCAAATTTGCTAATCTAATTTTTAAAGTTTATTTCTTTCTTTCATGAGAGTGAGATAAAAAGAGAGAGAGAAAGAAAAAGACAGGCAACCTCCATAGGGTCACATCAATGATTCCCCCAGGTCACCCAGCCAGCTAGGATCACAGAAGCATACCCAATGTGTGCAGATCACCAGGGATGGGGGAAGGGATAACCAATGATCTTCCACAGGGATTCAACATCTCTTGAGCAACATGTTGTCACCAGGCCACCAAGCCAGCCACTAGTCTAATTTTATGGTCATCCAATAACTGTCATCACATGATAAATCATGGGGAGCACTTCCTGGCTACTTTCTAGTTTAGAAATATCCTTGACAAACAGAAATCCTTTGAAACCTTTTTCTAAGAGACAGTTTCTCCTTTGTCACTTGATCTGAAGGAAGAGCTTACTGTTACTACCAGGGCCAACACACAGAAGTCCTGTTTGCTTTCTTTAACTGAAAATTGGTTGACACTAGCATTTTTCCTTGTTCCTTGCTCAAGCAGTTGGGGCTCTTTATATTTAACTAAGTTTTCTCAACAGGAGACACAGGCCACTGACATAATAAATCAAATCGAATTATTTATACTTTCAAAGGAAACAAACATCAAGATAGCCTCTGTCATGTATGAAAAAACATTTGGTTTATTTTATTGATACTTTGAAATATGCTTAGAGAAAACTTATAAACCAAGATTTTGAACATGTTCATAGAAAGGGCCATTGTATCGGCAAACACCAACCAACATCAAAGTTTCATCAAACGTATCTGTCAATGTAAAATTCCGTAATTCTGGCAAGAAGGTTTAATTTATTCTGTCAGTTAGGATTGGGTCTGGCTATATATAAAATAAACATTACATAACATGTTTTCTAAAGTAGAAGCTTATTTTTCATCTCATGTAGAACAAGTTCAGGAGGTAGGAAGTCTAGGATGGAAATACAGTTCCACAGTTGCACACAATTTAGACTCTTTTATCTGCCTTAGCTCATTGTCTCCTCAAGACTACCTCAGGAGCTAAAGGAGGTTGCTATAGTTCTATAGTTCCACGCATCACAGACATTCAAATTAGGGAGTAGGAAGGAAGTGAAGAAAAAAGTGCCCATTGCCAAGATGAGTTTCCTTCCTTTTATATATATATATATATATTTATACATACATATATA
>NW_006159462.1:4317267-4340908 GCF_000334495.1 Tupaia belangeri chinensis
ATTAGAGGGAATATTTATTTATTTATTAGAGGGCACGTGTGTTTGCCAAAGGAGAGAAACTGAGAGAGAAAGAGGGAAGTGAGAAAGCAACCTCCCATGGGAATGGTCATGCCACAATCCCTTCTCCTTCATTTCTCCTTTCAGGATTTTGGGCTTGCACACATGTGTCCAGCATGTTTTTCAAGCTGTCATGTCAGGGACTCAAACCATGCAGTCAGACAGTGTAGGATCCAGCCACCTTCACCACCACACTACCACTGGGCCCATGTTTGGGACTCCTACAAGGATTGTTAAGTGAGAAAATAAAATACATGTAAGTGATAATGTTTTATTGTGTATGTGTGTATACACACATACATATATGGATACACATACATATGATAGATAAGAATGTGAATATGGAAACATTCCACAAGGATCTACGGTAGATTGCTAACATGTATTATCTGGGTAAGAGAGGAAACGAATATGTTGAATATAGTGTGTGTGCACTTGCCAAAGAGACAGGGAATGACAAAGAGACAGAAAGCAAGAAATCATCCCCCAGCAGGATGGACACACCACAATTCTGTCTCCTCCATTCTCCTATTGGGATTTTAGAAACACACACACACACACACACACATGCGCCTGGCATGAGTTTTAAGCCGCCAGGTCTGGGACTTGAACCGTGATCAGCTCCACGGGAATCTAGCAACGTAACCATTACACTATCTTCTAGTCTCACCCTACTTGTTATAATAAGCATTTGTTATTTGGAAAACATAAAAATTATTTTTGAAAATGTGACAGTCCCCAGATCGAAACTTTCTAACACCTTCTGACATAAAGTTTCACAGTGAGGCAGTTTGCAAGAGTCTATCCTAGAGGATCTTAGTGAAGAAATCAGTAAGACCGCAATGCACAGCAGTTTACATAAGTTGTTTTAAAATATTTATTTAGCTAAATTATTTATTTAAAGAGCATGTGAGCTAGGTAAGTTAGGGAAAATATTACAGTCTATTTAAGCTAATGACTGTTAACATATGTCTATAAATATTTAAATATGAATACAATGCAGAATATATCACAATGGATATCTTAACTGATTAACCTTTATGAAATTAAACAAAATAATCTTTATGAGTTGCATTTATTGTTTACCTGTTTAATTCCATTTAGGCCATGAATCTTTCATGAAAAAGTCCTATTTGGGAATTAGTCATACCTTTTGAGAATAAATCATTCTCATGTCAAGTTGGCTTCATTAAAATTTCATGAAGAAAAAACTTCAAAATCATGTACAACATCACATTATAAGTTATATTTAATCCAGACATAATAAAGAACATCAATAGTATTTAAAAAAAAAAAGAAAGAAAAATAAATTAATTCCTACCTGGCTCAGCTAAATGTGAATGTTTGTTTGGCATGGAAAATATCCAGTGTAGTGACCTGACAAAAAAGCTAACAGCTACCAATGCTAAGACATTATTGTTCCTGCGCTGTAAAATTTAAAACATTTTTAAACTTTATTACTAAACTTTATTACTAAATTATGTTTTAAATTTATTCTATCAATGAGAGACAAAGAAAAAAAGATACAACACCCCCAATAAGGTCCTCATGCCATAATCCGCTCCCTGTGGATCGGTCAGCCCTGGATCACAGGCACATGAGTGCCAGGCCTCCTCAAGGAGGAGAAGTTGAATCAGGAAACTTCTCATGTAGAATTGCTTCACAGAATCAAGTTTTACAACTGTACTACTGTCCAGTCTTGAGTTTTTAATAATATTATAATACTTTTCAAAATAAAATGTAAACCTATATCAAAATAGTTCATCCAATAAGGGCTATATTTGGCTTCTGTTTTGGTTGTGCTAAATACTATTGATTTTCTAGTGCAAGATCATTTGGCATCTGGAAAAAGTGTTTTAAGTAGAACACTTAATGAAAATATCCTATTAGACAAACAGTGGCACTTCGCTACAAAATGTTCTTCAGGGGCTGGCCCTATGGTCCAGTGGTCAAGGGAGCTAGATCCCACATGACCAACTGAGTGGTTGGAGTCCCAGAGCTAATGCCCTTAGAAACATGCCAGGTGTGTGTGTGTGTGTGTGTGTGTGTGTGTGTGCGTGCGTGCACATGCGTATGCCCCAAATCCTGATAGAATGGAGAAATGGAGAAGAAAGAGTTGTAGCATAGCCACACCTCACAGGGGGGTACTTTCCCACTCTCTCTCTAGCAACTGCACACATTAGAATAATGTGTGCACACTAGAAAAATCTTATTTTAAAAAGTTCTCAGGAACCTCATTGAGCACTATGATAACCTTTGTAATAAATGTCACTTCCTCTCTGAATACTGATGCTCCTTGATTCATGATGGGATTAAATCTAGGTAAACATATCATAAGTTGAAAATAGAGTAAGTAAAAAATGTGTTGGGTCAGTCCCATAGCCTAGCAGTTATGGGAGCCAGATTCCACATGAGCGTCTGGGATTTGAATCTTGGCCCTGGTGACATGAAAAACATCCAGGAACATGTGCACGCTTGCCTCAAATACCAAGAGATAGAGAAATGAAGGATCAGAGATTGCAGTGTGTCCATGCCCCAATACACGGTGCTTTCTCTCTCCCTCTCTGTCACGCTTTCTCTCTTTCTCTCTCTGGAGACCATAAGTGTCCTCTGGCAATTAAAAAAAAATGCATGTAATACAGCAAAACTGCCAAGCATCATAGCTTAATCTAGCCTACTTTTTTTTTTTTTTTTTTTTTTAAAGAGAGATTTTTGCTATCAGGTGCATGCAGATGCCAGATAGATAGAAAGAAAAAAAAAATCGCACATCTCTCCCCCTCCTCGGGGGAGAGGGCCTTGTTACAATCCCTTCTCCTCCATACTCCTCTCCGAATTTTGGGCATGCATGCACACAGGCCTAGCTTGAGTTTTAAGCTGCCAGGTCTAGACTCAAACTATAGTTGGCCACGTGGGAGTCCAGCAACATAACTGTTATGCAATCTATTGGTCCCAACCTAGCCTACCCTAAATATACTCAGAATACTTAGATTAGCCTACAGTTGGACAAAATCATCTAACATAAAACATATTTTATAATAAAGTGTTACATATCTCAAAATCTGAAGTAATGTTTCTATGGAAAGAGTATCACTTTCACACTATCATAAAGCTGGCAAATCAAACCATCATAAATTAGAGAACCATAGTACGCCCCCTCTCTTAATAGTGTTTCAAATCAGGAATGAGGATTCTGAAAAAAGCACACTAAGAGCCTTTTCTGCATTTCCTAGAGTTATGTTTTGATAAACACTGATGTAATAGAAAACTCTATTTTAAACTTGGTAATCACCATTATAAGGTATCTTCATATTTTTGTAATAAGGGTAGGTGTGCACATTGGCACTGTCCTTTACACAGTGCTTGAAAAAAAAATGATGTAGTTTAGTAAATTAAAACACACACACACACACACACACACTATACTAGAATATGACACAAATCCCCAGTGGGGAATCAAGTTTTCCTTATTACTGAAAAGTAGCCAAGAAGCTGGTAGATAAATCTGTGAGCCTAAAACAAAAAATGTTTCAACTGTTCTACAAGGCTAGAGTGGTATCATTTCCCCATCTGTGGTGGGAGTAGAGTCTCTGGGGAGAGTTGGCTGGCATACATGGATAAAGAGCAGATTTAAACTGGAAGACGATGAGCAATTACACTCAAGGACGGAGACTCCAAACCCTACAATGACTTTTCAGGGCTTCCAGTTCCTAAATTTATTTTCAGTTAAATAAAAGCAGTCATTTAAGTGATGTGCTGGGACTCAGGTCAGGGCTAACATTATAGAAGATCTTAGTTCCAATTTCATAAACCTATATATTAAAATAAAACCCCAAATGCAAACGATACATTTCAATCACGTTGTAAATCATTTTTCTGTGTGAATTCTTTCCATCTTTAGCCAAAACTAGAACTGGGACAGAGTCCAGGCCAGAACAAAAACGCAAAATTCTACATTCCCTAAACTTTGGTTATTTTGCTTTGAATTGAAGTGGAGACTCGGCAGTTTTCCACTGGGGAAATTGAAATGTTCTAATTTGCTCTCTTCATTAATCAAACTGACCAAGTAATTTTTCAACCTTCAGCCAGGTTTGTACCTCCCTGTCACTAGCCGAGTATGTAGTCTGCCTACCTCAGAGTTTACGGGCATAAGAGTCCTAAAATCTAGACCTGTAATCAGCTTGACATCGCAGAAGCTGAACCAGCTCTCCTGCGGAGTAGCCCAGGGAGAAAATGGCTTGGATTAGTGGCTGAATCAGGCTTGAAGTTGAGCAATTCTTACTCTTGGAAAATTAAGCTCTTGAGTTCTTCCAAATCACTCATGTGGGTGATTTAGGATGGTCTTACGGGAGGACGAGATGCAAAACACTGGGACCCTCTACCCTGACACCTGGCTCCCGAATGCAATCATTCTTTATGGTGCTGTGCAGCACGGGCGTTTGAACTTCAGGCAGCAGACGTGGGTTCCAGACACTAACGAACCACGTGGCTTTAGTAAACGCGCTTACTTCTCTGTAGGAAAGAGGCCAGTAAAAACTTCCCCAGTCATAGCTGCTCTAGATACGTTGGCTCCTTTCCTTCTCACTTGGGAGTTACAAACATTAAGGCGAATAATATAGAGCAAGTCACTTAGGACAGTGCCTAGAACATATTAAGTGCCAATATCACCTCTGATTATTACACCGTCAGTCCTTCCGTGCCAGGTAATGGCCAAACTCAGCCGCGAATTTCTAACTCCGGCCCACGACTGCGCATGTGCGCCCTTGCTCGGAATCGCGCACCCTAGTGGCTTTCCCGCGTAGGCACAAGCCCCTCCCTCGACGGCCCGCCCCTTTAAGCGCGAGCACCGCGTTCGAAGCGCGCGCTCGTCTGGGCGTGACGTAAACCAGGGGGCAGGGCCAGGACACTGGGCGTTTGGTTCCGGGGTCAAAGGTGCCTCATTTCCGGAAGAAGCCGGCTTTGAGGGCCTTAGGCTTTACGCGACTCGTTTCCTCCCAATTCCTGGTCCTGGGGCCTCAGGCCGCGTGAGCCAGGCATGAAGATCACGAGGCAGAAACACGCCAAGAAGCATCTTGGCTTCTTCCGCAACAATTTCGGAGTCCGCGAGCCGTACCAGATCCTGCTGGATGGCACCTTCTGTCAGGCAGCGCTGCGGGGCCGCATCCAGCTGCGGGAGCAGCTGCCCCGCTACCTTATGGGGGAAATGCAGCTGTGCACAACCAGGTGGGCCCCGCGGGGCCGGGGAGGACGCTCAGGGTGCCCGAGGGTGGGTAGAGGCCAGCCGCTGGCGCGAAATCACCGCCCACTGACTGTCAAAGTCAGTGGAGGCGCCGAGGAGGTCAGGTCAGGTCCCGCGAACGTCTGCTCTGTAGGCGGAGTGGCCGGTGCCCTCCCGTATTACGTGCCACTAGCCTGGCAGACAACATGTGTATTCTAG
Organism: Tupaia belangeri chinensis; assembly: GCF_000334495.1. NCBI lineage: Eukaryota > Metazoa > Chordata > Mammalia > Scandentia > Tupaiidae > Tupaia > Tupaia belangeri. The sequence goes on from NW_006159462.1 coordinate 4,322,759, forward strand.
TCGGAGACCTGGCTTCTAGTCTCTGTCCCGGTCCTACCAGCTTTGTCATTTCGGGCAATTTATATAACCCCTCTAAGCATGGGATTGTTCATTAGTAAAAGACCATAACTACTTATAAGGTGGTTGTAAGGTGAAAGTATAGTGTACGTCGTGCATTTCCAAAAACCTGTCACTCTAAGTGGTTGCTGTTACTTGCATCACTAGCCAGTTTATATAAAAAAGTGTTCCAACATCACCACTGCCTTATCAGGTAACACCTTCGATTCTCAGGGAAAGAACTGAGGACTGGGGATTCAGAAATTTGCTTGAGATCATTTATGTATTTACTTGTCTTTATTAAATTCCAGCCACATGCCTATCAGTTCTTCAGCCACTGAGGTTACCTTGGCAAACAGGACAAATTCCTTAGGGAATTTGTCAACCCCCTAATTGATGTGTTTTCACTCCACACATGTTTCCACATTTAACAAAATGTGGCAACACTTAGGTTGGCATCTTGTGGGATGTACCTTGGCGAACAGGACAAATTCCTTAGGGCCCGAAAACCCATAAGTCAACCCCCTAATTGATGTGTTTTCACTCCACACATGTTTCCACATTTAACAAAATGTGGCAACACTTAGGTTGGCATCTTGTGGGATGGGAGAGAGAAGAGGGAATGAAGGTTTTTGAGAGGAGATAACATTTGAGCACGTTCATTTGTGACTATTTAGGATGCAGAAAAAGTGACTTTCTTTGTGAAAGTGTTTTGAATAACCCAAAAAAAGTTGTGAAATACCTGGGGTGAAGGTTATAGCTCATTATTTAGTTGGAAATCAAACTAAGGAGATAAATTAAGGTCATATTGTGAAGAAGCATTAAGAAACTTAGTATTTCTTTTTTATGCTGGAATATTTACTTAAAAAAATTAAGATACATCATAATACTTCTCATGAGAAACCATTGTTAACATTTGATTTATTATCCATTTAATTCTTTGTATACATGCACACAAAAACACAAGAATGGGCTTTTACTCTGTGTGTTATGTTAATGGTTTGCTTTTCTCTTATAACATTATTCCATGAACTACTTTCCATATTTGTTCAGAATTTCTCAAGTAGTGCCTCAACAAGGTTACAGATACCCTCAAATTTTTTGATTCACATCACCTTCAGAGCTTCCAGACAAATCCTTCAATAACCTGTTCCCCTGAATTGGTTGTTCCTGGATACAACAATTCATCCATTTACCCCTGTGTGCCTCAGAAATACTAACTTTGTAAATGAAGTGAATATAATAAAGGATATAATAAAGGTTGAAAAGAACTGCACGAGATTATATTCTATAGCATTTTTATTCTAAAGAATTGATTTTGACTTTCGCAAACACAAAAATAGAGTAATATAGTGAAACATCTGTCATTCAGCTTTTGCAGTTATCAACATGACCAATCTTGTTGAATTCCTACCTCCTTATTGATGAGTTATTTCAGAGCATGTTCTATCAATTTGGTTTGTATCATAAAGAGAGAGAGAAGCCTTTTTAAAATCAGGATCCAAATAAATGCATAAATTGCATTTGATTTCTATATCTTCTAAGATTTAAAAAGTATTTGTTATTTGTGTTTTTAAGGAATCTGAACATTTGTGTTTCAGTGAAATGTATTTCTTGGGTACAAGTATTTAGATCTAGAGGGTTTACTCACTTAAGTTTGAAGAAATTTGGAGTCAGCTGAAGATGCAGAGCTGTATAATGTTATCAGATCTGGGTTTTCTTTTCGGAAGGGTATGAGGGATAACTTGGAGGAGTAAGAAAGTGAAGACAGGCAAATCCATTTTGCAGTTGTCCAGTCAAGAAATAATTGAAACTTGAACCTAGAAGAAACATGGGAGTCCAGGGATTCTACAAGGAGACATTAGTAAGACAGATAGGACTAATAGCTGATGGAGTAAAGGTAGGGGTAAAAAAGAAAAGGTCAAATATGATTTATGATTTCTGTTTAGGTATGTAGGGACAATAATAATTTCAAATGTTCAAGGAGAAATTAAGAAGCAGGAAAGAAACTTGGTTTTAGACGTGGTAAATTTGAAGGACTGATGGCAGAATATCCTATAGGAAATAATGTGTAAGTAGTTGGTGATACTCAAAATAGAGGTCAAAACTGGTAGTGGAAGGAAGCAGAATCTTTCTTACAAAAAAAAACAAAAAACTAAACTAAAGGTAATAGAGTGAAGCAAGGAAGAATCTGGCAAAGGCTAACTAGGGTTGAAGAAATTTTTGACTTAATGTACCTCATAATTTTTTTTAGTGAGAAAGAAGAAGTTCTGGAGGAGCTTATTAAGATGCTAATATTTGGCTCCTCCACAAGAGGTACAGATTTGGGGATGAGAGAGAAGCTAGAAATTAATACAATTTAGTATCACTAAGTCATTTTGATATGGTTAGTTTACACATGAGAATTTGAGAAACATTGGTTTAGGTTGATATGAAAATGCAGAGTGAAAAGTTGTGATTAGTTTTAAACAATCTGATGACTTGAGAATTTTCACTTTTCTGTACTGAAAATATTTTCAAAGTACCAATTTGTACCTGAAGTAGATGCTTATTACACCATGATTGAAGTAAAAGGCAGTTGTCGGACCATTTGGATTCATGTCTCAGCTCTGCTACTTACTAATTATTTGAACTTGAGTTTGTTATGTGAAATCTCAGAATAGGATGCTCTAAGTAGGATAAGTTGTAATGTAAGCTGTTGGGGGCCTGGCAGGTGGCCCAGAGGCACTGGACTCCTTCATGGGTAAATGTGATTTGAGTCCTGGGCTTGATGGCTTGCTTTCTCACTTTTCCTTTCTCTCTCTGTCTCCCTGTCTCTCTCTGGTCAACTTGAAAATAATAATGATAAATAATAGAATAGGATGAAATAATAGAATAGGATAAATGACAGAACAGGATGCTCTAAATAAGTTGAGGGGCCGGCAGGTGGTACAGTGGTTGGGACACTAGACTCCCACATGGCTAACTGTGGGAGTCTAGTGCCCTGAACCTGGTGGCTTGCTTTCTCATTTTTCCTCTCTTTTTCTCTGTTTCTCTCACTGGTCAACTTGAAAATAACAATAATAAAATTTAAAATAAATTTTTAAAAAGATATGCTATAGGTATACTTAAAATTAAGCAATGATTATGTAAAGAGTAGTTTGTTACTGCCTGAAACATAAGTGAGCCGTAGCTTATAGCTATTGTTACTGCTTTTTCTACTTGGTGTACACATTTTTCAAGTCTTCTTTTACGAGTGAAATGGTTATCAGGTGACAAATTTAGATTGTAATAGTAAGCTTTACTTTAACAGTTGAGTATTTTTCGTACTTACCTTCATATAAGCAACTGAAATGTATATGTTATATTGTAATTGTGGGCCACTGATAACATTTTTTTTTCAGATGTGTGTTAAAAGAGTTAGAAACATTGGGAAAGGACTTATATGGGGCCAAACTAATTGCTCAAAAATGCCAAGTTCGAAATTGTCCCCATTTCAAGAATGTAGTGAGTGGATCAGAATGTCTGCTTTCCATGGTTGAAGAGGGAAATCCTCATCATTATTTTGTGGCAACACAGGTAATACTACTTTTTAAAAACACTAGTCAGTTTTAAACATTTCTATTTATACTTCATATGGAGCTATTTAATCAGAAGCAATTAAGTAGAAGTGATTTATTAGCTTTAGGCTTTAAAAAAATCAGGCTTTTAAGTTAATTTGTCATCATTAAAAATGATTGCCATTGGAGAATTTGAGTTGAAAACCTTAAGCATATTGATTTTCTTAGTCTTTGAAGTTTCCTTTTTCAAAATAAGAAATTATTGACAAAGACATTATTTGTTTTGGAATTCTTGAAGGGGTGATAAGTACATTCTGTATTTGTAAATGTTTTATCATATTCCTGTATTTCATGCTATTTCTTAAAAAGTCATGGTTGGTTCCTATTGTTAAAGACTATACAACCGATATGTAATGTTTCGAACTGGGAGGCAGAAGACTCTCAGAGTAGTTATTCAGAAGTTACCTACATACAGATTTGCTTAAATATCCTCTTCAGAATTTTAAAATTACACAGTTATGGGCAGCGCTGAATTTAGAGACTAAGTCAGTTAATTCCTGCTTCATTTCTATTACTTTGGTCCCTTCAAGCATTTTTAGTGTTTTCCAAATAATATCTTAGAGGAGACTCGAGAGAAATTACCTCACACATTTACCTTCATATTAGTTTGTAATCTATGGCCCTAGAAAATGATAAATCCAATTCACTCTGCCACCACATACACTGTTTCAACTCAGTTTTTTTCTTCCTTGATTTATTATAAAATAAACGCCCATGAATGAGACAAAGTGATTTGAAAAATAAAATATATAAGTCTCTTTTAATACAATTCTTTTTTAAGTTCTTAGAAATCTATTTAAGGCATCTTAATTTAATTGATATATTTGAACTAAATAATTCTATTTTTTTTTTTTTAATAGGATCAGAATTTATCTGTAAAAGTGAAGAAACAGCCCGGAGTTCCTCTCATGTTTATTATTCAGAACACTATAGTCTTGGACAAACCTTCTCCCAAGACAGTTGCCTTCGTTAAAGCAGTAGAGTCAGGTCAGCTTGTTTCAGTGCATGAAAAAGAAAGTATCAAACAACTCAAAGAGGAACAGGGTTTAGTGAAAAATTCTGAACAGAGAAGAAGAAAAAAGCGTAAGAAAATAAGTGGCCCCAATCCTCTTAGCTGTTTGAAGAAAAAGAAAAAAGCACAGGATACAAAATCATCTTCTGAAAAGAAAAGAAAGAGAAAAAGAATCCGGAACAGATCTATCTCAAAAGTACTGTCTGAGAAACAGAGTGTAGAAGGGTAACAAATACTTTAAAAGACATTCTGATGTGGGAAATGAATGTACTTTTTTAAACTGTAGAGGTATTTATAATAAAATTATTTGTATAAATGAATAATGACCCGTATGTCTTTGTCTAAAATTATTTGTGAAATAAAGAGTAGATGAGTTGAGGTGTGATAGCATTCACTTTTGTTATTTTAGAGAGATTTTTGTTATAGGGTACATATGCTTTGCTGGAAAAACAGAGAGACAGAAAGCAAGAAATCATCCCTCAGGGGGATGGCCATGCCACAATCCTTTCTCCTCCAGACTCCCCTTGGGATTTTGGACATGCACAGGCACCCAGTGTATTTTAAGCTGCTGAGTCTGGGACTCAAACTTCGGTCAACTACGTAGGAATCCATTTGCTGGTCCCATGTTCACTTTTCTTACTAAGTGGTTTTGGGCAGGTGTTTTTTCAATGTGAAATTATCTACTCCTACTCTCACCCACCCCCAAGCATATGGAAATAGTTACAATAATAATAATAATTTAGAAGTCTTGTGACCAAAAAGAGGCAGTCCCTTTTTTACATTCACAGAAGAAACTTTCAACTCTTCTAGAAGTTATAAAGCTTGCCTTCATGTTTCAAATTATATGGATATATATTTTTAATGCTGGAGACAGAGAAAGTACCTCCCAAGATGGCCTGGTCACATGGCAATTCTTTTTTCCTCCATTCTTCCATCCCTTCAGGAGCCAGAGCAGGCATATATCAATACATGCCCAGTATGTTTTTCCAGTGCTGGGACCAAGATTCAAATCCCAATTGACCATGTGGAATCCAACTCCCTTTGCACAGTTTTCTACCACTGTGCTGCAGAATTGACCCTCTGCTGCTGCTTGATCCTTTCCCCTCCTATGTTTTAGTTAAGATATACATTGTGCTTATTTATAGTTCTTCCCTTTATTCCAATATATAAATATTTTGATCTTCATACATCATAAATTTAATGTGTGTGTATATATATATATATCTTTTTTTAAGACATTTATCAGACTATTACATTTAGCAATCAACAGCATTGGTGCAAAAACAAAAATTGCATTACAACCCTTTGTTGGAATGCTTTGCACTTTCCACAGAACAGAAATTAATCTATTATACAGTAACAAATGCAGTCCTCATATTTTTTGCCCATATACATGAGTATTGTCTAAAACATGTCTTCTTTGTAGCAGCTAGACCCTTTTGCCACTGTGCTTGGCTGAGTTCACAAATCTGTTGTTACCTGTAGCTTCTCTGTCACTTCTCTGGCTCTCCTTTGTTTCCTGGCAGTTAATTAAAACCTGCCATGGGACCAGCAGTTGGCATAATGGCTATGTCACTGGACTCCTGTGTAGTAGACCACGGTTTGAGTCCTGGACCCGGTAGCTCAAACTCAATGCTGGGCACATGTGCGTGTGTGCCCAAGATGGAGCGCATGCACCCTATAGGAAAAACCTCTCCCAAAACCAAAAAACCTGCCACTGCCATAGCTACTACTGTTGCTGGAACCACCATAGCCACCTTGATTTCATGGTTTAGCAAAGTATTGGACTCCACCTTCATTAAGGGCCAGATCTTCTTCCTCCAAAGTTCCTACCCTTCAGGGGTCCAAAGTTTGAAGATTGTTGTAATTGCCCAAATCATTGTAGCTTTCACCACCTCCAAAATTGATTCCATTACCACCGCCAAAGCCACCTCCGCCTCCTCCATTGTTAGAGCTGCCATAGCTGCCACTCGTGCCATAGCCACTGCCCTGGTTTCCATAACCACAACTTCCATAGCCTCTGCTTCCTCCAGAGTAACCAGGGCTGCCTTTTCCATAACCACCATCATTACCAAATCCATTATAGCCATCCCCACTCCCACCATATCCCACCATATCCATGGTTGGCACCACAGCCACAACCACCAAAGCCGCCTCCACAGCCAAAGTTGTCATTACCACCAAAACCACCTCCTCCACCACTGAAGTTCTCAGAACCACTATGACCTTGGGCTGAAGGAAGCACTAGCCATCTCTTGTTGGACAGGGCTTTCCTTACTGCACAGTTGTGGCCATTCACAGTATCGTATTTCTGAGTGACGGTCTCATCCACAGAGTCATGATCATCAAAGGTTCCAAAAGCAAGGCACCTCTTGCCACTGCCTCCTCAGTCACTCATGATTTCAGTTACTTCAATTTTCCTATACTGTTCAAAATAATCTCTTTGGTGATGTTCTTCAATGTCGTCTTTAATGCCACCAGCAAAGATCTTTTTCACAGTTAAGTGGGCACCTGGTCTTAATCTTCTCTTGAGACAGTCATCTTTGGTTCCACAACTCTATCCACCATTTGTGGCCTTGCATTCATGTCTGTATCCACCTCCTCCACATTGGCCTACCTGACAAACCCAAAGGCCCTGGTGTACTTAGTGTTTGGATCTTGCCTTACCACGCAGTGCGTGAGAGTTCCTCATTGCTCAAAATGGCTCTCGGGCTCTCATCGGTTGTTTCGAAGCTCAACCTTCTGATAAAGAGTTTCTGCAGCTCTTCTGGCTCTTTAGGGGGACTCCAATTTAGACATGATAGCAGGGGGAAGAGAGTCTGCAAGTATATTTCTCCAGTGCTATCCACAGGCAGAAAGCAGTGCTTTTGTTATTACAGTTGGGGTTGATTTTTTTTCTTTCTTTCACTCTCCCTCCCCCATCCCCAGGGGATGTGTGCTCACTGGGAGAGAGGAAAAGTGAGAAAACACCACCCCTTCCCTCTTAGGCCATGGTCATGCTATAATCTCTTTTCTTCCATTTCTCCTTTCATGATTTTAAGCATGCCCACACATGCACCTGGCATGTTTTTTAAGCCACCACATCCAGGACTTAAACAGTGCTGTCAGCCATGTGGGATCCAGCTACCTTAATCATAAGATCACAGGTTGGCCTAACCATTGTTGATACTGATTGCTTGCATTGTTCAGTGCTGCACCAATTAGCAAACCACAATTCTCCAGTCCCAGCTACTTTTTGGCAGGCCCCTCCAACCTTTCTTTTTCCTCCAATAAGGGGTTCAAGAAGTAGGACCCGGAAGAAAGGTTGAAGAGGAAAGCACTTGCTTTTTCCCTGTTGCTTCCTGGGAACTTACTGGTTCTGGTGCTTGCGATTAACACTCCTTCACTCCAGCAGCAGCGATTTCTTACCAAGTGGCCCTTAAATCCAGTTTGCAACACTTGCAGAAACAGCTTAAGCACCTCAGCCTGCCTGTCTCCCCTACCAGAGGACCATATACCAACTCTAGCTGGCTGGATTTTATTTTCTCGAGATCTGTCTGAGTACTTGGCCCATGGAGTCCCTCCCCTGAGCCAATAAACATGAGTACCAGTGGATTGGGGTCTATCTTCTCAGAGGTGTCAGTTCCATAGCAATCCTTCTCCACGTTTTTAAGCTTTAATATTTCAAACCTCTTCCTCCCCCCCCCCTTGACTTCAGAGCAGAAGCTGCTTTCTATAGTTGCTACCACCCAGTATTCTGAATTTTTTGTTTTCCTATTTATATAGTTACCCAGTTAACAACTTTCCACCTGATTAGTATTTGTTATACTAAATTCTCTCTGTTCACATAACTGGTGTTAGTTTTTTCTCTCTTGATTAGACTCTGATTTAAGAGAAAAGTTCTACTTGGCCAAACCTACTTCATGTGTCCATTCTGGAGCCACAAGGAAGGGGTCAGCTCTACCTAAATTATATAGACTGAGATTGAATAAAAGACAGTCCACTGAGAAGAAGGAGGATGGGTCAGGCAAAAGTCATATCTAAGTATTAAGTTAACCTTTAATGGTTATTACAGATATTTGAAAAGACAACCCACAAAAAAGGAGCAAATGTTCTTTCTGTCTCTTGTGCTCATGGAAGAAATAAATAAGTAAACTTAAAAGAAGGGCAAAGGATATGAATAGACAGTTCTTCGAAGAAATATAGGAATGGCTAATAAGCACAGGAAAAGATGCTCAATATCCTTGGTCATCAGGGATATATAAGTCAAACTGCAGTGAGATGTCACTTCACAGGATAGTTACCTAAGATGGTTATAATCAAATGGACAGAAAATAAATGTTGGAGAGAATGTGAAGAAATGTGAACTCTTCCATATTGCTGGTGGGAATGTCAAATGGTGCAACTTGTTTGGAAAACAATCTGGCAGTTTTTCAAATAGTTGAGCATAGAATTACTATATTACCCATCAACTCCACTCCCAGTTACATACCCTAGAGAAATGAAAAGAGACGTCCACATAAAACTTGTTCATAAAAGTTTATAGCTGCTTTATTGATAATACCAAAGAGTGTAAACAACCAAAAATGACTATTAACTGATGAACGAGTACACAAGGTGGCACAATAGAATATTATTTGACCCTGAAAAGAGCTATTACGTATGTCAAGATGAATGGACTTTGAAAATATTTTGCTGAGAAAAAGAAACCATTTACAAAGGATCATATATTGAATGAACCCACAGAAATGAAATGCCCATGATAGGCAAAAATATAGAGATATAAATTAGATTAGTAGATTTTTAGGGCTGGGAGAAATGGGGGTGAGTAGGGGGTAAGGGGAATAGAATTTCTGTTGGGAAGGGTAATGAAAAGATTCTAGAGTTGATTGTGGAGATTGTGGACAATGAGGTGCACATGTTACCAGTCACGGAATTTATGCACTCTGAGTGAGTGAGGTGTGTGTTCTGTGAATCATATCTCAATAAAACTGTTTACCAAGTTATGTGCATGTAGTAGGCACCTAATACATATTTATGAATCAGTCAAGTAGCCAAATGGATTGAACAAAATTGACTTCTGCACTTTAGATGTATCTCATTAGTAGTTAATGAAGAAAAGCAAATGTATGCAAGTGTTTACAGCTTCCTAAAGGAAAAAAAGAAAGCAAAATTTACTGGCAAGCTATTTGGGTGGTAATATTTCATTTCACTGTCTCCTATGGATTAATCTCAAGTGGGTCTCTGCCAGGTGCCTAATGCTCACTGCCCGTCACCTGATGCAGTCAGAAATATGCCATCTGTTCCCTTTAGTTGCCAGAATGTTACTGATTACCCACAGGGAGTGAATGCTGAACAGATAAATCTTCTGAATGCTCATCATTTTAACCAACTATTTTACAATGAAGTTTTGTTCAACTTGCTGTGAGAATGATATCCCATGTGATGAAATATTTTGATGTCTAAAACTGAATTTGCACATGTAAATCTTTTATGTGTGAGCAACCTGAGCCTAGTGTGATTTAGCTATCGAAGTAATAACATTCATGCTGGCACTTGCACAGTTTGGTGTATCCAGAAGGAGCAAGACATGAAACTGTCAACGATGTCATTGAAGTTCAGAAGACCCATGTTTGTTATTAGGATGTATTGTCCCCATTGGAGCCTCCTCAGAGTGGTAGTAGACTCAGATAATTGGTCAGGTGGGTAGCAGCTCTGATCTTGACAGCTCTGGGTTTTTATATCTCACCATTATTTCCTGAAACAGCATATTTAGACACTTAGAGCTGTCATTAGGATTTTCTTTGGCTAAAGTTCAAAGACATCATTTTATTTCATGCTTGTTTTCTAGTAGTGCTAGATATCATTTCTGGCACATAAGTGCTTAATAGATGTTGAATGAGTGAATGAATGAATCTAATTGAATGCAATGAAGTCTGTTAGTCTGTTTTTATCACCCGTATCACAAGTTCTCCATCCTGTTAGGATTTGAGGTGCACACACACATGTGCCAGGAGTGTTTATCAAGCTGCCCAAGCCAGGATTCAAACCATGACCAGTCATGTGGGATCTGACTCCTGATGTACTGTGTATTGCTCTTAACCAGTGTGCTACAGGCTGGCCTTTCTTTTATGTATGATACAAAGGGGTCATCTGACTCTGCTTGCCGATTCAGCACATAGATGCTCAAAACTTCAGCATTCGGAAATAACCAACAAATAGAAAAAAATAACTGAGGAGCCAGCCCATGGCCTGGTGGTTAAGGGAGCTAGATCTCACATGGCTGACTGTGTATTGGCAGCTTGAAAAACATGCTGGGTGCATGTGCATGAATACCCAAAATTCCTAGAGGACAAAGAAATGGAGAAGAAAGAATTGTGGCATGACCATTGCCCATGGGAGGGTACATTTTCCCTCTCCCTCTCTAACTACCTTTCCCTTTGTCTCTCTCTGGAGAGTGCATGCACCCTCTGGCAAATTAAAAAAAAAAAAAGAAAGAAAAAAGAATTTTACATTTGGGCAAAAAGTAAAAAATAACTAGAAATATATTGGTTGACAAAAATACGTATCCTAATTGAAATATTTTAATTTTATCTACCTTGAAAAATTATTCACTGCTTTTTTCATCACTCTGATTTTATGAATTATTTTCACTTGGAGGATGAATGAGTGAACAAATTCTGTTACATCTGCACAGTGGAATACTACTCAGTTACAAAAAGAAAATAATTACCGATACATGCAGCAACTTGGGTGAATCTTAAAATAATTGTGCTAAGTGGAAGAAGTCAGAATCAGCTGGCTCTGTGGCCTAGTTTTTAAAGGAGCAGAATTCTACATGACTGGATATGAGTGCAATTCTGGCCTGGCAGATTGAGAAATATGCCTCAATCTGTGTGCCTTAACTCCCGACAGGGTGGAGAAATAAAGAAGGGACTGCAGCATTATCACTTCTCTTGTGGGTGGGTGAGTTACAGTTTTGCCCCCTCCCTTTATCTTGTTTCTCTCTGATGACTGCACTCACCCTCGGGCCAATTAAAAAGAAGGAGAAGGAGCCAGAATAAAAGGCCACAAGTGATGGCACTTCATTTATATGACATTCTAGAAAGAGCAAAAGCACAGGGATAAAGAACAGATCAGTGGTTTCTAAGGACTGGGAGTAAGGGGAGGGGATTGATTACAAAAGAATACAAGGCAACATTTTGATGTAACAGAAATATTCTTTATCTTAATTATGGTGGTGGTTACAGAACGTATGTGTTCATAGACTTGCACATCTAAAAATGATGAATTTTACTGTGTGAATTATAGCTCAATACACTTTACAAAATCCTCTGCTTTTACTTATTAGCTACCCCCCAAAAAATAAAAATTAAAAAAATTACACAAATCTGATAAAACTCACAAGGAAAAGGGATTATAGCTTAAATTTTTATCTAACTAAGAAGATAGCAAAGTCAGTTATTTGTATAATCAAAGATTTCTATAGAGCATGGAATATCATCTAGCTTCAAAGAATTAATTACTTTTACTTTGTAGTCCAATCTCTATAGTGCACAATGCAAAATAGATATAAACCTACTTGGGAACAGGTATAAACCTCTCTCAGCCTTATCTTATACTAACTCTGACAAGTTACAGTCCACTGGGTGTTCAAGGACTAGAAGAAACTATTTTCATAATGCAAAATGACATATTCTGGAACCATGGGAATGATATGAGGAAATTGTGTCAGAGTAATTGTTCTGTTCTGGTCGAAAAAAGGAATAATTATTCTCTCCCAGATTTAAGATTCTATTCTTTGCTTTCATTACCACTTAGACTTGTTAAATATGAGAATAAAATGAAAATGGAAATGAGGAAACGAACACCAGAATGGAGGAGATAAGGGCTCAGAGGATGGACAGAGGGAATTGAGGAGATGTAGGAAGACCGTACTCTTCGGATGGGTCCTGCTCCATCCTGCAGGCAGTATAGAGCCGTAGTCGAAAGTACAATGATGACGTTAGCATGAGGAAGCCACATTGGTGACTCTGAGGTATGTGGAAGGAAGTGTGGGGTAGACGGTGGTGGCGGACAATGGAGATGTTTAGCCCATTTAGGAGGTTGTTGCAATAGTCCAAGTGATAGAGAACGATGTCCTGAAATGAGAAGCAGCAGCCACGACATGGGGAGGGACAACCCTGAGAGGGAGCTAGAACTGCATCTTCCTCAGAATATAGTTAAAGAAGATTCAATAATATTAACGTGATTTAAAAGCTGTATCATCAGCTGGCTCCAGTTTGTTTATGAAACTTCATCCATCGTACAATCTTATCTCTTCTTTCATACCCTTGGTTCTTGTCTTATCTTTTTATTGGGCTCATTCTCAGGTGGAGTCTTTAGACGAAGCCAGGAAAATAGCTCACCATTTTTAGGTTTATGGGAGAAGGCCAAGAACTAGGCAGGAATTCTGGTCAGGACTTTATGAGGTGCTACTTCTGGGTTTGGGGGTCACAATTGGAATATGTGATTATATTTCTTATAGAGAAGAGAGACGTTATCAGAAGGGTGAAAGAGATGAGGCAGGAAAAAAAATGACAAAAAGGACATGGATTATGTTTTCCAAACATTAACCATTGGTGGAATTTTAGATTGGTGTAAAATACAGGGTCAATAATGTCATTGCAAAATTAAAGAAATGACCAGTCTTAGAATCCCAATGTGCAATTGCCTTTGGCGCCACCTGATGGCATATGTCTGCTCTGTCTCAAGACCTCTCAGCACAATTATTCATCATCTAAAATGCTACACTTCTGCCCGGAACACATGCCAAACCTGATAAATGCTAAGGTGACAGGTGCAAATCAAGATGGTCCCACACAAAGATGGGCACAATCTCTGCCTCTGCCATCCAGTGTGGTCTCCCCTCATGTGTCTGAGTCACTTTTTCTCTTCTTACAAGGGCACCAGTTGTACTGGATTATTGGCCTACCTATTGCAGAATGATCAGGTTGCAATGACCCTACTTCTAAATAAAGTCACATTCTGAGGAACTGGGGGTTAGTACTTCAACCCATCTTTTTCTAGGACATGATTTGACTCATAACAGGATGAGAAAAAAGAAAAGAGAGAAAAGTTAAAGATAACACTAAAGATTTTTTAAAATTATAATACCTAAGCTGCCTTATTTATTTATTTATTTATTTATTTATTTTTGGTTTTGCTATAGGGCACATGTGTTCATCAGAAAGTGATAAACTGAGACAGCACCTCCCAGGGAGGGTGACCACACTGTAATTCCTTCTCCTCCATTTTCCTCTTCAGATTTTGAGCATGTACACACGTGCCTGGTGTGTTTTTCAACCTGCTGGGTCCGGGACTTGAACCATACTGCTGGCCATATGTGATCAAGCCACCATAGCCTCCACACCACCTGCTGGCCCTGAAAACTCTAAAGTTTTGACCTGAGCAATTGGAAAGACATAGTTAGCATGATGGAAATGAAAAAGGCCACAGGTGGAGTAAGTTTGGGGGGATAGATTAGGACTTCCAAAGAACTTTAGAGCATACCTGCATAGATAATTATTTTGTTGTCCCATAAGGTTTTGTAAATTTATGTGGATTATAACAAAAATACTCCCCCTGAGAATAATTGCTCCATAAGAAAATCACAAATATTCTTCTAAACAAATTTTGTAAGAGGGTACATGTGCTTGCCAGAGAAAGAGAGATGAGGAGAAAGCATCCCTTGACTCCCCCCATAGGGAATAGTTACAATGTAATCCCTTCTCCTCTATCTTTCCTTTCAGGATCTTGGGCACACAAACACATGTGTCCATCACGTTTTTTCAAGTCTTTGATTCTGGGACTTAAACCATACAGTTGGCTATGGGGGACCCAGCTGCCTTAACCACTATGCCACAGAACTGACCCTCTTTTTTTTTTTTTTTTGTTTAGAGAGAGAGAGAGAGCGAGAGAGAGCGAGTGAGAGAGAGAGCGAGAGAGAGAGAGAGAGCGAGAGAGAGCGAGAGCGAGCGAGCGAGAGAAACAATGAAAAGGAAAGTGAGAAATCACCCACCAGGGAGAATGTCCACGCTGCAATCCCCTCTCCTCCATTCTCCTCCTTGGATCTTGGGCATGCACGCACATATGCCCAGCTTGAGTTTCAAGCCACTGGGTGTGGGGCTCGAACTGCCGTTGACCATGTAGGGGATTCTAGCAATGTAACCGCTATGCCACCTGTTCACCCCTTTTAAAATTTTTTAATATTTATTTATCCCATGAGAGAGAGATAAAGAAATAGAGTGCATAAAGGAAAGAGAAAGAGAGTGGGGGGAGAGTAAGAGACAGGCACCTCCAACAGGGTCTACTCATGGTGGCCCAGCCCCGCCTCAGCCAGCCCTGGATCACAGGCACATGCACATGTACCTGGTGTGTGCAAGGAGGTCCCAGGACACTAACCTGGGACCTTTCCGTGTGAGTTCAACATTGCAAAATGCTGCAGTATTGCTACATCACTGACTACATCATCATTACTACCAGAAAATCACCTGTATTCTGAATAGTGGTTCAGCTTCCTGAATAAAAAACTTTAAATTAATGAGAAATTCTAAATATTGTACTTCATATTTGTCAGAAACATTTTTTTCTTTCAAATTCACCTTTAATATACACATAGTTTAGGGCCAGTAGTTTGGCTAGTGATTAAGGCACTGGATTCCCATGTAGTCAACTACAGTTCAAGTCTCAGACCCAGGGCTTGAAACTTACACCGGGCACATGTGCATGCATGCCCAAAATCCCAAGAGGACAATGGAGGAGAAGGGGGTGATTTTTCACTTTCTGTCTCTGTCTGTCACATCCCATTCTCCATCCTCCTCATGGGATTTCAGGCACACACAGCCATGCATCTGGCATGTTTTTCTTTTTTTTCTTTTTTGGAGAATTTTTTGCTATAGGGTGCATGCGCTTGACAGAAAGACAGGGAGAGACAGAGAGACAGAAAGCGAGAAATCACCCCCCAGGGGGGATGGCCATGATGCAATCCCTTCTCCTCTCAGGATCCTGGGCAATCACGTACACACACCCAGCGTGAGTTTAAGCCACTGGGTCCAGGGTTCGAACCATGGTTGACTACACGGGAGTTCAGCGACATAGCCATTATGCCAACTGCTGGTCCCTGTTGCATCTGGCATGTTTTTCAAGCCGCTGGGACTTGAATCACACAGTTAGCCGTGTGAAATCCAGCAGCCTTAACCACCAGGCCACTGGCTGGTCTGGGAATAGGAACGTAGCAGTGAACAGAACAGAAAAACCCTCTGACCTCAAAGAGCTCAAAGACCATAAATTCAAAAAATAAGAAATAACTGCATAATTTAATGGAAATACATTCAAGGACACTTGTAGTAACATAGGAAAATTATCAGTTAAGAGGATAGGAGTTTATGGAAGACTTTGTAAAAGTTGGGCATGAACAATTTTCTGTTTTCCCTCCATACTCATCAGAGTTGTATAAACTTAACCATCAGCACTCCGTCTGATCAACTGGTCTTTTACTATCATCATATGAAGACAATACCTGCTATAGTTTGAAAGCTCCTGTCCCTTTAAAATTCGTATGTTGAAATTTAATTGACAATGTGATGGTAATAGAAAGTGGAACCTTTGGGAGATGAAGAGGTGATTAGTGCCCTCATAAAATGTCCCTGAGCATGGCCTCGCACTGTCCACCATATAGGACATAGTGAGACAGGCACTATCTATAAACCAGGAGGTGGGCTCTTCCTGGACACTGAATTTGCAGAGACCTTGGTCTTGAATTACTTAGTTGCCAGAAAGATGGAAAAATATATTCTTGTTGTATATAAACCACCCAGCCTATGGACTCAGCTAATACCCAACATCCAAATGACAACCCTTGCAATGATCTTTATCTGGTGATCCTCATCCTTCTCATTTCTTTCTTTTGCCTTTGGTGTCCGGATGAAATAAACAAGAAATGCTTACACTTTTGAAGAGTATCATGACCAATACACTTCCCTGTGGGATTATGTTCTAGAGAAGACACTTGAAAATTCACTTTGTCTTCAGGCTACCTTAGAAAGTAGATTTTGTGTAATTTTAAATATGTTCTCTGTATTAAAAATTAAAGGCACCCCCCCACCCCCAATAATTTCTACTGTGATCTCGATTGTTAGAAATGTGTATGCAAGTCAGGAACTTTAGGAACTTCTTAGTGCCAGAGCTAGATGCCTCTTGAAACTTAATTTTATTCTCACATCACGTAAAAAAGTAATGTACAATATACAAAGAATGACTGATATTACACAGTGTATATTACAAGGATGATGTTTTAAAATGCAACTTCAGTATTCAAATACTATGTACCTTACAGTTCTGGTATGTAATAGACACTCAGACCTTACTGAATAACTTTGTGATCAAAGGATTCTTAAATCTGTCACGGTGGGAGGCCATTCTAGTGATGTTGCCAAAGGCATGCTTTCTCATTTTCCTTTTCGCTCTCTCTCTCTCTCTGGTCAAATTAAGTAATAATAATAACAAAAGGAATCGTGAAAAGTAAATAATTCTAAAAAAAAGCAGAAGAAGAAGAAGAAGAAAAGAAGAAGAAGAAAAGAAAGAAAGAAAAGAAATTTCTCTTTAGAGTCAGTGCTACAATTTGGAGGATACTTTACTTTGGCCCCTAGAGGGCGCTCCAGTCTCCTCTATAAGTCTCATCATCTGCATTCTCCTCCAGGGTTTTCTTATTCCATGTGCAGAGAGAAGAGTTGATAAGTCTGTTAAGGGCAAAAACATTCCTGGGCATGTTTATAGAGGTGTGGATCTCTCTCTCAATCAGACAGTCAGAAAGATTAGTTCAGGGCTACTGCTATTTGGATTGCCTCCCTGGTAAGGTCTCTAGTTGTTGATGTAGTAATCCATTTAGCATATACTATATAATTTGATTGCTTACCAGGTATAGACACAGTACTAGGGACTTGAGCTATAGCGGTAAAGAAATGACAAAATATCACTATTTTTTGAAGAGTACACCGTGATATATTTGCCAGCTCTGCCTTAGTCCTTAGAAAAAAACTTTAAGTATAGGTCCAACCTCAATAATTTTGCCAAACTCATAACATCCAGGTGATCAAAGGTGTTCTAGGTACCTATCACCAGACAGGAGTGGTTTCTCAAATATTAATTGCCACTGTGTTAACAAGAGTCCCTTCACCCCTCCTCTTTTCCCCTGCAAAACAAAAACAAAAACAAAAAAAACCCCAAAAAACAAAAAACCCATTGATGTATGGATAGGCATTTGATCAAATGAGCCTCTCTATAGGCTGGATGATAGGTAGCCTGGTCTGGGGGCTTTACCCAATAGAGACTATGATTATTAAGTTGGACCCATGAGGTTATTTTTAAAGTCTTATTTATTTATTTAATTGAGCAAGAGAAAGAAAGACAAATTGAGAAACAGCACTTCCAACAGATTTTTTTTAATTTGCATATGTACTTGCCAGAGAGAGACAGAGAATAGTG
>NW_006159463.1:0-41394 GCF_000334495.1 Tupaia belangeri chinensis
TGTGTGTGTGTGTGTGTGTGTATAGTTTTTGTTTTATTTTAAACATTTAATCACCAATCATCATTTAGTTTACAATGTGAATTTACCCAACATGAAATACACTTCACACCAGTCCAATTGAGGACACTGAGCACATTATAATCAACAGGTAATAATCCATTTCTGTGTCCCATAAATGTCTTGTCCCTCTATTTTTCTCTTTAATTCCTTTCCTTGGACTCTCCCCTTGATATATCACATAAAAATCCATTCTCGGGAACCAGCAGTTAGCATAATGGCTATGTCGCTGGACTCTCAGGTAGTCGACTGCAGTTCACGTCCCGGACCCGGTGGCTTAAAACTCACACCGGGCACGTGTGTGTGCATGCACAAGATCCCGAGAGGAGAACGGAGGAGAAGGGATTGCAGCATGACCATCTCCCCTGGGGGGTGATTTCTCGCTTTCTGTCTCTATGTCTCTCTCTGTCTGGCGAGCGCACATGCCCCATAGCAAAAAAACCTCTCAAAAAAAAAAAAAATCCATTCTCCTGCTCCTGAAAAAATCAGTGTTTTAAATAGAATATCTGAACTCCTTTTTTTTAAAGAAAGAAGAAAGTATTTTTTCTAGACTGATATTTAAAATACAGATGTATTTTGTATCTGTCTTCATTGTACTGAGGTTAGGTACTACACGAAGGGAGCTGGATCCCACAGAGCCAACCGGTATTTTGGTCCCAGCCTGGCGGGGTTTTATGCCCAGTGAGTACATGCATGGCTGGGATCCTGACAGGATGGAGAATTGAAGGATCAAAGATTGTGGCATGCCCAGGCTTCATCGGGGGGGCTTGCTTTCTCTCTCACACGTGTGCACACATATTCTCTGCCAATTAAAGTAAAATGACTTTAAAATTAGGTGTATTGTGCTGGTGGCATGATGGTTAAGGTGTTTGGGTCACACGTTGATAACTACATAGTTAAAGTCCCAGATCTAAACCCTTGAAAAACATAGCAAGTACGTGTACTTGTGTTCCTAAAATCCCCAAAGGAGAGATGGAGGAAGGAACAGGAATTGCAGCATAATCATGACCCATGGGGTGGTGTTTTCTGCTTTCCTACTCATTGTCTCACTCTCTGTCTGGGGCAAGTGCACTCACTCTCTAGGAAATTTTTGTTTTAAGTACACATTTTTTAAATAACCACAAAATTGTAAAACCATAAGACGATATGTTAAAATTGATAAATTCATATTTAATGCAAACTTAAAAGTAGGCGCTTAGTTTTATTTATATTTTTTCATGCTGATTATGCACATGTACACAGGTGTGTGTATATTTACACACACCTTTGTATCTATGCACACATTCACATGCACAGAATGAGGGAAAAGAGAGTCAGAAACTGAAGATTGAGATACAAAGATACAAAGAAAAATAGGAAAATGTTTCTTTTTATTAATGGACTTTCCTGGTGAAGAAAAGATCCTCTTATGTATTCTTCCATATTCATATATTAATCCATTCATGTACTCATGTTTTGTTAGCTTATTGTTAATTTTATGCTACATGATGAATGGCTTTTGGAATATAATTATGATTAAAATTTAATTTCTGTAATCAATACCTTGTAGTTCTAAAAATCAATACAAATTAAAAATTTCAA
Organism: Tupaia belangeri chinensis; assembly: GCF_000334495.1. NCBI lineage: Eukaryota > Metazoa > Chordata > Mammalia > Scandentia > Tupaiidae > Tupaia > Tupaia belangeri. The sequence continues at coordinate 1,639 of NW_006159463.1, forward strand.
AATCTTAGCAATAAATTATTACAGATAAACAAAATGATAATTTAACTATGTATACTTATATACCAAAGAGATAAACATATCTAAAGTTTACCATATCTTGGGGCGAGCAGGTGGGGTGGTGGTTAAGGCACTGGAGATTCCTACTTGACTGAACATGGTTCGAGTCCCAGAATTGATGGCTTGCTTCTCACTTTCCCTCTCTCTCTTTCTGTGTCTCTTCATGGTTAAATTAAAATAAATGAATGAATGAATAAAATTAAATAATTCTTTAAAACATAAAATAAAGTTTACCATAACTCTTTATAATTTTATACATTCTGATTTTCATAGTTTTCTAAATTTATATGCTATTAAGACTAAATATTTGTGACTAAATTAAGGGATTAATTACCACTTTAGTCTATATAATTAATGTTAGAACAGTTAAAAGTTTAAACAAAGGCAGAAATTGTTTAGTGAACAATTGAATGTTTACAGAATTATAAGCTAATTATCAATTTATATTTTTACTGTCAGAGAGCACATGTGCTTGCAAGAGAGATACAGAGAGAGAAAACATCCCAAACGGGGACTGGTCATGCCACAAACTCTTCTACATTTGTCCTTCCTGTTAGTATTTGGAGCAAGCCACTGGGTATTGGATTTGCACTTCAGTCAACCACAGGGGATCTGGATCCCTTAACCACTGTGCCACCGTGCTGGCCTATCAATGAATTCTCAGCTACAATTCCAAATTTGATGGCCTGTTTTGAAGGGAGGTTTTTTCCCTAAGTGCTTTCTGTTAGCCATTTGGTATGATACTGAGCTTCATCAGAGAGGATGTTGGAATGACACTGCAGGGCTTTTTCCTGGTTCCAGTGTACTCCTCTCACCAGGCTCCTTCAACAGTCAAGGCTTTTCCAGGAGCAGGCTCCTGCGTGCCCGTGGCTCTCCAGCACGAGACTCCTAAAGCACACACAGCTCCTGTGGCACTGGCTTCTGCACAGCAAGTGTCTGATCCAAGGCTAAACACCTGCAGCATGTGTGACTTCTCCAGTGCTTGGTTCTTGCAGAGTGGAGTTTGTCCAGAACCTGGACCTCTTGGTCCCCTTGTGGTTCTCTAGCTCATGTGTCTTATAGAGCAGACATTTTCGCCAAATCCAGATTCTGCAGAACACTGTTGTTGATGAAAAGCAGAGCCAGTAGATTCCCTGGCATCCTTTTTTGGGTGATTTTAGAGTAACGAGTCACAGTGAGGCATGTTCTCACAAATGGCTTTTACTGGCACATTGGCAGACATATTTCCTTCAAGTTCTGTCTATGGAGATTCCCAGAAATCTCTAATACTCCAGGAGCCTTCACTGTGCCTTTTCCAGCAGAGGCTGGATCTAAGTCCTGGTGAAGGGAACACTGTCCTTTGCATGCTCCAGCCCAGTCCTAGAGCAAGCGACTGCGTTTATTAGGTGTTTCTATATTCCTCAGAGTTCTCTTCATTTCTCGCTACTCTTTATTAGCCAACATCTCCTCACTCCAAATTCCCTGTTGCAGGTAATTATTCTTTACATTAAAATTTCCTTGTTCAAATAAATAACTGTTCCCTTTTTTTTCTTCAGTGGAGCCTAATGGGGAGATTGTTAAATAGTTACATTAACAACAATAACCTAACTATAAAATGTCAATGAGGTTAATTTCTATTTATTTATTTAATATACCTTATACTACACACGTCATGAAACACTGAACAGGCTACAAGCACTTCTACACTTCATGTTTTTAATAAGACTTGAATAAATAAGACCAAATAAAGACCCAGTGATGGTTTCAAAATGGAGGAACATCTCCACAAAGCGATACATATTTAGACAACTCAGGCTCTTTCACTTGAAAACACAGAGGGTGCTTTAGTCTACACGTTGTAAATAGAAATATCTTAAAATGGGTGATATGTTAAAAAAAAATAGATGTGTATTGACTCTCAATTCCAGTGGCTAGAGAATAACCAACAGAAGTAGAGAGGGTGGTAGGTATATGAAGAGAGAGATTAAGGGCTGACAACCACTCTCTCTTTTATAACAACCCACTCTTATAGGAGAATTAATCTCTTATCATGAGAGAGAGAACTCACTGAGTTCTCTCAGGAGACAGCATTAACTCATTAATGCTTCCTTCATACTAATAACCCCAATTCAATTACTGCCCACTAAACACCAAGTCCCAAAATCTGACCCTCTGAAGGACAAATGATTATTCAAACTGTAACAGAAGGAGATTATCTGTCTTCAAATATCTGAAGGTTTATCATGTCCCTGAAGAATTAGATTCATTTTATAAGTTCATAGAGGAAGAAATGAGTAGTATTTAGAGAAAGAACAAATGTTGCTGTAATGGTAAGAAATGACTTCTCATAATTGACGAGATTAAAATGGATTCATATTTGTCTGTCACTAGACTTGTTTAAATTAAGTTCAGGTGTCTTCTCTTTTCATTTATTAGAAGGATAATTTCTACTATAGAGTAGATGCCATTATAATCATCTTTAATTTTCAAAGTCATGAATTGGTACATCTTTCATCATAATATGATTAATAACTGCTATGTAAAATAGTTTGTAAAGAATTTTATCTTTATCTTTTAAAGAATTTGTTTATAAATTTGCATTTTTGATTAGAATTCATATGTTTTTTTTTTCATTTTAGGTTATGTAGGTCGGTGAAAAGAAGAGTTTTCTTTAAATGTAGTTTTACAACTCTGTGTGCCTGAAATATATATAGAACAGCAGTGTAATCAAACAGAGCCAAAACTTATATAGGATTTAAAAAATAAAGGCTTTGTGGAACAAACACAAAGCTTCTTTTCCTGAGTAAAATAATTTCTTATACAAAATTATTGTTTATTAATTACTCTACACTATCCTGTTATCCTTCCTGGAAAAGAGGGCACTGATGGGGCTCATGAGTCATGTAAGTTACTTTTTAAGGTGTTAGCTAACACTCCATGCACAATAGCATTTGAGTAAATTTAGCAGTAATTTAAGAATAAAATGGACTAAGCTGGCATCTGTCCCAGGCACTGGAGTAACAAAAGAGCTTCAATGAACACAATCAGGAATCTGATTTCACTTTTCATTCTTGCCACTTTTGCCATTTTGAATCATTGTTTCATTCTTGGATTATTGATGCATTTCTAACTTTAATGGGATTGTACTATTTTATGATTCATTAGCACTAGTATGTATTGTCCCTAAATATTCTTTCAACTCCTATGCTATTTTATTTTCAAATTCAGAAATGTAGCACTTTTCTCTTTCTATCCTTCTCTTTAAATTAACATATCTATTTCAACTGAACAGTTAGGAATTTCTGAGTTTGTGGGTCAAGTCATTTCATTCTATTTTGACAATCAGTTTAGTAATTCAGAACCCACAAAATATTTCTAAACCATATTACATGCACCCACGCATATATTTATTTAATTCATATGAATATGTAAGTAATCTTTATTTAGTGTATCTAAGTCAAGAGTTATGTTAAGTACTGGTTTTACAAAAATAAAAATAATGTTTGTGGCCTTTTCCCTGAATAGAAAGTCACATCTAGTATGAAAAGCGTACTTGTAAAAGCTGAATATAGAAAAATTGTGGTAGATGTGTTATGTTTGCCTACTCTGGATTAGAGAGAAAATGTAAATATTACCAGAGACAGAGGCCAGGATATCATGTAAACTTCACTCGGAGTGCTAGAAGAAGGGACAGGACACAGTAAACTTTATGAATAAAATATTGTACATGCAAATTTATGGCTCCACTTAGGTTGATATGGTTGGAGGCTGAGGTAGAAATGGAAAAGTGAAGGACCAGCAGTTAGTGTAATGGCTATGTCGCTGAACTCCCATGTGGTCTACTGCGGTTCGAGTCCTGGACCTGGTGGCTTAAACTCATGTCAGGTGCTAGCAGAGAAGATAATGGAGGAGAAGGGATTGCAGCATGGCCATCCCCCCCAAGGGGGGTGCGATTTCTCACTTTCTATCTCTCTGTCTCTCTCTGTCTTTCTGGCGAGTGCATGCACCCTATAGCAAAAACCTCTCAAAAAAAAAAAAAAGTGGAAAAGAAGTGAGAGGAACTGAATTTAGGAACACAGGTAGACCTCGGGATGTGAAACATCACAAAGCTTGAGCTAGCTCTTACACTGTATTACTTTTTAATATCTTTATAGAGGAAAATATCATAATTCTAATTTATGCTAAAAATAAACAAAAATCATTGACTCCTTCCTTTACCTTTGGGTGTGACAGAGGCTTCAGTTGGCATACCCAAATTGAATAATTTGAAAAGCATTACTAAAGAGGTGATTTAAAGGTAAAGGGATAAGATAGAACTGCAGAGACAGTATTGTGTCTCAAGAAAAATAAGATGTAGTGGACATAGGAGTAAGCATCAGAGACACCTTTGGGTAAGGGGCAGAGTCAGGACAAAGGATAAAGATGGAAAATACATAGCCTAATCTCCTTTTCATAAGTATGATATTCTCCTACTTATTAACTGATTTTCTGTGGTCTGCATTTTTGTATCCTCCGAAATTTCATATGTTGAAAACTAAACCCCAAGGACATGATATTAAGAGATGGGAGCAGGGGGATGTTTTTTGTGCTTTATAAAAAACACCACAGAGAGTCAAGTAGCCCCACCGCCATGTAAGATTATAGCAAAGAGGCTGCTGACTGGGACATGGGTCCTCACCAGTCACTGAATCTGCCTGATACTGGATTTCTCAGCCTTCAGAATGGAGGGAAGGAAATACATTCCGGTTGTTCATAAACTACTTAGTAAATAGTTTGTTCTAGAAACCTAAACAGACTAACATAAACTCAATAAAAAAACAATGGATAATAAATCTATTGACCATACTTGCCCACCTCCAGTGCATAGAGCAAGGTGGAAGATGGCCAGGAAGGGGTGAGTGAAAGATCATTCTTTCATTCAGTGGTCCATCCTATATACAATGTTCAGATCAATAAGAACTTTTGAAGTGGCTTCCTGCATTTCTCTGTTTTCCTTGCACAAATATGTTTATGGAGGTAAGAATTTGAACTTTATACATACATGAAATTCATTGAAGATTTTTTACAAAGAAAATGATATGTTTATATTAATTTTTAAAAATCAATATTGGTAACCTTCTAATCTGGAGGGTGGCTGGAGGAGCAAATCCACTGGTAGCCCAATAGTTCAAGCAAATGAAATTATACCTGTCAATTATGAAAGCAGCATGGAGGATAGATAGCAAAATAATAACAAAAGATTATCAAGAGCTAATGTAGGGAACCAGCAGTTAGCGTAATGGCTATGTCCCTGGACTCCCATGTAGTTGACCACGGTTTGCATCCCGGACCTGGTGGCTTAAAACTCACGCTGGGCACGTGTGCGTGCGTACCCAAGATCCCGAGACGAGAATGGAGAAGAAGGGATTGCAGCGTGACCATCCCCCCTGGGGGGTGACTTCTCACTTTCTGTCTCTCCGTCTCTCTCTGTCTGGCGAGCGCACACGCCCTATAGTGAAAAACTTCTCAAAAAAAAAGGCATAAATAAAAAAAAAGAGCTAATGTAAACAGTGTTTGTTAAACAGATTTTTGTGTTTGAATGAGAGTGTGTCTGTGTGAGGAGTCATGGTAGTAATAAAATTTATAATAAATTAAAATTGATTTCAGGGATTCATCTTGGAGTTATTGGTCATGACATTCTCAGAACACAGGAATAAACACATCTGGTTCTTTGGTGAACAGAAGCATATTCAGTTGAAATGTTGAATTTGAGATGGCTATGAAATGTACAGATGATTCTTAGGGGTAGATAACTAGTCTGAAATATACATCTAAAGCTCAAAGTAAAGATATGGGTTAAGGAAGAAGAAACTGAAGAGGAAACCATGAAAGTAAGTAAAGAAAAGCTGGCATATGTGTATTGATCACATTTACAAATTTATTAGATACACAAAAACGATAAAATCAAATCAAAAAGATAAAATCAAATCAAAAAGATAAAAATCATATGATTTTTATTGACTTAAAACAAAATTTCATTACTCACGGATGACACAATTACATGGCAGAAACTGTCTTCTTTTTTTTTTTAGAGAAATTTTTGCAATAGGTCATGTGCTTTTGCTGGAAAGAAAGACAGAGAGAGAGAGGCAGAGAGATAGAAAGTGAGAAATCACCCCTGGGGCGATGGCCACATTACAATACCTCCTTCTCCTGTCAGGAATTTGGGCACACACACACACATGCCCAGGGTGAGTTTTAAACCACCTGGTCTGGGACTCAAACTGTGGTCAACCATGTGGGTGATCCAGTGACATACCCATTATGCCATCTACGGGTCCCATGGCAGAAACTTTCTAGAAGAAAAGGACACGAAGGTAGTCATACTATCAATAGATCTAATAAGCAAATTTAGCAATGTTGTAGAACACAAAATTGATTATTTATCTATATATTAGCAATGAAAATTTGAAAAATGAATTTGAAGATTATCATGTATAACAGCATCCAAAGACATAGGATTATACTTAATGGAACTTATTCAAAATCTTTATGTTGGGAACCAGCAGTTAGCGTAATGGCTATGTCGCTGGACTCCCACGTAGTCGACCGTGATTCACGTCATGGACCCAGTGGCTTAGAACTCACACCGGGCGCATGTGCGTGCGTGCCCAAGATCCCGAGAGGAGAATGGAGGAGAAGGGATTGCAGCATGACCATCCCCCCTGGGGGGTGATTTCTCACTTTCTATCTCTCTGTCTCTCTCTGTCTGTCTGGTGAGCACACGTGCCCTGTAGAGAAAACCTCTCAAAAAAAAAAAAATAGACTTATATGTATGAACAAATGATTTCTTTTTCATGGGCATTAAAACAATTTGACAGGGAAAGAAAATTCTCAACAGATAGTGTTGGAATCATTGAATAGGTCCATGAAGAAAAAAGAAGTAAAAGAAATTTAACTTCCAACTCACACAAAGTTAATTTGAAATACATCATTTTGAATTCTGATGTAGAGGCTAAAGTTAAATCCACTAGGCCAGCAGGTGGTGTAAAGTTAAGACTGCTGGATCCCACATGGCTAGATGTGTGGTTTGAGTCTTGGATCCAACTTGAAATCATGCTAGATGTGTGTGTGTGTGTGTGTGTGTGTGTGCTCAAAATCCCTAGAGAAGAACAGAAAAGAAAGATTTATGGCATGGCCATCCCCCTAGGGAGTGATTTCTTATCTTCCTCTTCTTTCTTTCTTGTCTCAGGTGAGTGCATTCACCCTAGCTAGCAAACTAATAAAGAAAGCTAAAAGCCATACACACACACACACACACACACACACACACACACAAAACAAAACAAAAACACTTATCAAACCTTCTAGAAGAAAATAGAATCTATATATGGGAACTTCAAAAAGTTCATAGAAAATGGAATTAAAATGTAAGTTTATTTTGGCACAAAACAGTTTTGAAAACCATGCATAGTTTTTCATAACACAGATTTTTCATAAACTTTTTAAAGTTTTTAAAGGTTTTTTTTTTTTTAAGTTTTTGCCTTAAGGCAGATGTCCTAACCAGAGAGTGGGGAGTGGGGGGATGGTGGCGGTGGTGGTGGTGGAGAGAGAGAAAGAGAGTGAAAAAAAATCACCTCCTCCTGAGAGGGATGGTCATGCTGCAGCACCTTTTCCAGTCTCCTCCTTGGACTTTGGGCACACATGCACAAGCGCCTAATGTTATTTTTCAGTCTACTGGGTCCAGGACTCTAACTATGCTCAGCCATGTGGGAGTCCAGCTCCTTAACCACCACACCACCTGCTGGCCCACTCTTTACATATATTAAGTTAGGCCTTATTTTTTTTTTTAATTTTGTCAATAAAGAAGTAGATTTAGGGAACCAGCAGTTAGCGTAATGGCTATGTCGCTGGACTCCCACGTAGTCGACCGCAGTTCATGTCCCAGACCCGGTGGCTTAAAACTCACGCCAGGCGCGTGTGCGTGCGTGCCCAAGATCCCAAAAGGAGAATGGAGAAGAAGGGATTGCGGCGTGACCATCCTCCCTGGGGGGTGATTTCTCGCTTTCTGTCTCTATGTCTCTCTCTGTCTGTCTGGCGAGTGCACGTGCCCTACAGTGAAAATCTCTCCAAAAAAAAAATAAATAAATAAAATAAAAGAAGTAGATTTAAGTCAGAATTTTTAAACATTCTCTTCACCTAACTTCTATAAGGAAGTATGTTGGCTAGCCAAAGACCAGGATCAAATATTTCCATGCACCCAATGAAGTACTTACATCTTGAAAATACAAAGAACACCTATAACTCCTTAGCAAAATTGCCAGCAATGCAAAATGACTTGCGAAAGTCTTGACTTGATAATTCACCAAAAAATAAAAAAATGCAAATAGCTAATAATTACAAAAAGTACTTAAAATCAGTCATTAAGAAAATGCAAAACTAAAATTAAATATCACTAAATACCTTTTAGAATGACTAAAGGAAAAAGGCATCATCAAATATCATCAAATACTGTCAGAGATGGGAAACAACCGAAATATCAGTTTTTGGTGGAAAGTAAAATGGTGCATTCTGGAAAAAAAATGTTAGATGCATATAAAGTTAATCACAAATTTATCTTATAACTAGCAATTGCATTCTTATGTATTTATCTAAATGAAATCAAAACATATGTCTATAAATGTGTTGTTACAATATTTACTGTTGTTTTTTGTTTGTTTGTTTGTTTTATTAGAGCTTCAAGCTGAAAAGCACCTAGATGTCTCTTGAGAGGAACATGGATAACCAAAATGGCATAGCTATTCAATGGAATGATGTTCTGCAGTTCACATAACAAACTGCTGTCTCTTTCAGCAGTATAGGGCTCAGAAAGCATATCTTGAATAGAGGAAATCAGACAAACAGGTACATTTTCTAGGATTCTATTTAATGAAGTTGCACAAAAGGTGAATGGGGACTGCAACTGCATCAGTGGCTTCTCAGACTGGGGAGCAGATAGATACGGGTGACAAATGCACACATTTGCCATTTGCAATATGGAAAGTATTGTTATTGCAGTGCATGAAGCCTACGCTTCGGAAATAAAATTAACTGTATATTTTTCAGTTTCCGGCATAAGATAGATGTATTATGTATGTCCTTGTCAACCAATTTTATACTAAGTAACGAAACTACAAAAAGAGCCTTTTGTATCTTGTGGATTATTTTCAGTAGAAAGAGATCATTATTGCAAATCAATGGGATTTTCATGAAATATTATGACATGACAATCTAAAAAATGTTAACTACCTAACAGTCATTGTTTTTGTATATGCTTGATATTATTGTCTGATATAACAATTCTAATGAGTGTAGGTTGGGTAAAGTAGCAAAATTATAATCTGATTGCCTCTAAAATATTCTCTCACATTTGTATTAAATACCAAAAAAAAGTTTTTAGAATAAGTCTTATAACAATATGTTTTCGAAATGTTATTAAAATATGGGTTGCTATAGTTTTTATGTGATTAAACTTCATTTCTCAGAGCATAATCTGTATTTCAAAATTTGAACACATCACTGAAGTTGGAAGAACTTAAAATTCAAAAGAAATAGCTCATTAAAAGAAACTCCAATATCCCTATGAATGTTTTGCAGCATATGACAAGAAAGTGAAGAAGTATACTTAATATAAATTATAAAATTATAAACGAACAACTGATTTCTCATTGAACTGAAATTATTAGCTCAGAGGTAAAGTGGTATGTTACACTTTAATTAGTGTGATCCTGGTGAATTATGTAATTCTTTTTAGCCTGCTCTTTATTATTTTTTCTTTTGTTTCTTTGTAACTACATAATACTGTAATAATATACAACAACAATAACTATCTACTTCTTTTGTTTTGTTTTCTTTTTTTTTGACATAGAGTGTGTGTACTCACCACAGAAAGAGAGAGACAGAGACAGTGAGCAGAAAAATGGGAAATCACACCCCTCCCCCATGGGGAATGGCCATGACACAATCCTTTCTCCACTCAAGAGCTTGAGCACACACGCACCTGTGCCTGGCATGATTTCAATCCAGTGCGTCCAGATTCAAACCCCAATTGGCCATGTGGGAATCTAGTGATGTAACCACTGTGCCATCTGCTGGCCCCTAACTGTCTACTTCTTTAATACACATTGTATATAGAAACTAAAACCTTTTAGAGGGTACTATTAGTCACAGACAAGTTCGATTACTGATGATAAAGAAAGTAGGATGGCTTTTGAGAATGTATTTGAAATGAAAGTTAAAAAAGAGAACAAGAGTTGGTTTGTCTCAATTACTCATGTGCAAATATTATTTTAAACATTTTATGATTTCTAATTCACATTCAATCATTGTACATCTATATAGCACATAACATGGTTTTTCAAAATATATGACAATCAAATCAAGCATATTATCATTCACATCATTGTCAATGGAGAACTTTTTATTTGGTGAGTGGGAAGGGTTCAGTAAATACTACTTTAGGTGGAAAGGTTTGACGAAGACTGTAGTCTTTACCAGTAGTTGTGAAGGTTAATTTTATAGTCATCTTACTTAGACCATGGAGTGCCCAGATATTTGGTCAAACATTATTCTGGGTGTGTGAGGAGGTTTTTGAATGAGATTCACATCTAAATTTGCAGACCGCCAAGGCACTATACATGCTTCCTCAGAATGGAAGGGCCCCATCCATTTAGCTGAAGCCCCTGAACAGGACAACAACAACAACAACAACAACAAAAAAGAACGTCTCCTAAAGAAAAAAATGATTCTGTCCTGACTGCTTTGAACTGTGACATAACTCTCTTCTGATCTTCCTACTTAAACTGAAACATTGGTTTTGCTTGTATCTTGAGGCTCTGGCCTTTAAAGTGGAATCACACTTTCAGCTTTCGTACTTCTCAGGCCTTCTTCTGGATTTTACTTATTAGAGATACTGAGACTTGTTTTTCTCCTTAACTGCACTAATTTCTAATAGAAAATTTCTTTATATATATCTTCATACACCTAATATATTCTTTGCTTGGACTAACGTAGTATTTTAGAACAGCAAAATTCCAGCATAAAAGACAACAGAAGAAGCCTAGCTATCTCTCAATACTGACGTCAGAACACTGTTATCCCTTGTACTTCCCACCTCAAAATGGATTCGTAGATAAGAGCTGGATCTGTTATACTTTACTACACAGGTTAGAGGAAGAATGGTGATGGCAGTGAAAACAAAAGTGAGGGGAATTTACATGATTATCACACACAAGTATTTGTGTTAATAGAAAAATCCCTAGTGTTCTTTAGAATAACACTAAACTGTCTTCAGGCATGTATTAACTCCTTTCAACATTCCTTTCATCAGACTAAGTCTTTATACAAATAAATAAAAATGACCTTAGTTTTTTATTTAGTTATTTTGAAATAGATAACGTATGTCCAAATTACAGAAGATAATTGTCTCAATCTGCTATTTCATTCCTAAACAAAAGTTCCTGAGAATGGGTGATTTATAAAGATAGAGTTTTATTTGGCGCACGGTTCTGGAATCCATGAAGTCCAAGAGCTTGTGAATGGTATTTGAACAGCCTCTGTTCCAATGTCACAACATGACTGACAGATCGAAAAGGGTAGCAGACATGTGCAGAGACAGCGTCAGATAATCAGTCAGCTCAGTTGTATATAACTCACTCTTGCAGGAACTAACCCCTTCTTGCAAGAATGATAACTCAATTCTTCCAGCAAGAAAGCATTTATTTATTCAGAAGATGATATGCTCCCACTAGGCTTTACCTCATAAAGGCTTCATTACTTCCAAACTGCCACTACATTGAGACCTGGTTTCTAGCACATGAAACTTTGTGGGGCAAACCTTATTCAAAAAATAGCAATAATATAACAATTATAATTTCACTACCCTGATTAAGAATAAAGTTAAATCCAGGTCCCTTTATATCCTTACCAATTTATGTTATCCCTCTTCCCCACTCTCACTGTACAAAAGGTTATTGTTATCTGGAATTTGCCATACACCAGTTCTAAAAAACCTTTCCAATTTTGTTACATATTATCCCCAAACAAAACATAACATGGGTTTTCATGTTTTTAATCCTTGAAATAATTAAAACTTGTTATTTTTTGCTCAATCCTATATTAGTGTGTTCCCTCCACATTAGTGCATGCTTCTTCAGTTTTCTCATTTTCTCCATCTCAGTGCTGCCCCACATTCAGTAGGGATGAGCTGGTGGAACTACCATTTTGATAATTGTGTCCTTTTTCTTTCCCCTTTAAGTAAAATTGAAAGTACCCTAATGAGTATTTTAGGCATTTTCTGAGGGAGAGCACCGACTTTGGCAGAAGTTTGCATGCCACAGTTGTTTTCCCCTTTCAGAGCTGAGCTGAAGTGTTAATTACTTATTCCAACTGGCAGTCTTGCAAAAATTTCTTTGAAAGCAAGGGCTAAAATTGTGAAGATAGTAGCTGTGAAACAAGAGCAAGACAACCCACATTTACACCAAACAAAGTAACAAAAATGGATTACAGCAGCATCCCTAAAACTGACCCAAAGCCTTAAATGGAAGAAAAGGAAAAGGAAATATATGCAGATCCCAAAATGGTTGGGAGTGTTATAGAGGGAATAGACTTGTATAGATCTGTCCTTTACTTCAAATATAGGGTTGACACTCTTTTTTCCAGCTCACAGAAAGTAGGATGTTTTTAGAGGAAGTACCAAAGAATTACAGAATTCTAAGTGAGTCATGATTTCTCTGGACTCCATCTGTGTAGCCAGATAGTGTACATCTTTTATGCAAAGTAGAGTGATGATGATGACGATGATAAAATTAACATTATTTGAGCTATTTTCAGCCCAGCAGCATTCTAAATATGTTTCATACAACTGATTCTTTTCTCAATAATAATCCTATGGAACAGTACCTATTGCTTTTTATTTATTTATTTTTTTAACAAATTTTACAAGTGAAAATCTTGAACACAAAAAAGTAAACTATCCAGCTTAAGAATATCTTTATTGGGAACCAGCAGTTAGCGTAATGGCTATGTCGCTGGACTCCCATGTAGTCGACCGTAGTTCGCATCCCGGACCCGGTGGCTTAAAACTCACGCCAGGCGCATGTGTATGCCTGCCCAAGATCCCTATAGGAGAATGGAGGAGAAGGGATTGCGGTGTGACCATCTCCACTGGGGGGTGATTTCTCGCTTTCTGTCTCTCTGTCTCTCTCTGTCTGTCTGGAGAGTGCACATGCCCATCTCAAAAAACAAACAAACAAACAAACAAAGAATATCTTTATTTTTAAAAAGGCAAAATTAGAATCCATGCTATAATTTGCTTATTTCATCTAAATACTACTGGTAAACATGCCACCCTTCATCATTTTTGCTAATCTCGCAGGATGGACAGCACATTATACTAACAATCTCATGTGAGTCCTTTCTAACCTGTTCGAATACAAGCTCCTTAGATGTTTGAAGTCTGAGCTAGTTCTTTCAGATTCACCAAAGTAAAGGAAAGAGCTTGGACATGGATTTGTTTTAAAACTTGATTTTGTTTTTTACTAGTCAGATGACTGACCATTTATCTTCTCATTTTTAAAGTGGAATAATAATAGTACTTCATACATTGTTGTGATAATAAAGAAGCTATCTTTGGTGGGTTTCCTGGAATTAGATGTGAGACCTGCAACTGAAAAAAAAATGCATGAAGGGACCAGTGTTGTACATAACTGAAGCTACATATCAGCAGTGAGAGTGAGAGTGAGCTAAAATTCCAGAGGTAATCTTAGAGACATCTGTTCAATGGGAACAGCCTTTCCACCACCTCTGTCACCACCTGCATGAATTTAAGTAAAAAGGGGTAAGTTCCAGGGATAGCTTTTAGATAAGGCACAGTTGATAAAACAGAAGCTATTTCCTCATCTGTCTTCTACAAAGAAGAGAACTATCAAGAGAAGATTTTATGAAGTCTTTGACTGTCTGCACCGTCTAATGTATCTTCCCTGGTGGAACGTTTGCTTATTCACTAAACATACTGATCTTCTCAGGGCTTCCCAAGATTGACAAAATCATGGGCAAGACTTGGCAGGTGGCATAGCCAAGAGAGGTCAAGGACACCAATTAGTTAAATTGGTTTCTTTCCCATACGACTCAGAGTTATAGAACACAAAGAGCAATAGCTGTAGGTTGGTGAGGAACAAAACCAGCATATTATATATATAGTCACTTGCTTAATTTAACATGGAACATCCAGTGGGTGCTGTTAGAAATATGTTAAAATGGTTAATGACCCAGTTACACCTTCATCAGACTACATGCAATTTAGTCTTTATCAGCTTGGCTATCTATGCTGCCATCAGTCCAACTGAATCCATAGAATATGGACTTGAATAATCATTATGGGTACCCAAGAAAAAGACATCAATTAACTAAAGAGTACCACCAAATGAGACAATGTTTTTCCTTCCTCAACAGCTTTGTTCTTATAACCAGAATGGTAGGTATAGGGAGATGAGGGGGCAGATGAAAAAGCATATTTTTGGCCCCATTATACTTCAGGCTGCTCAAGTCATTATTTTAGCTTGCACTAGTTGGGGGTTAAAGCTAAAAGAGGATAACTTTGAATTAAATGTGCAATTGGAAATATAAAACAACAATATCAATGTTATAAGATCTAAAAATAACTGTTTCACTAATATGAAGTATCTAAAATGTATACAATTAAACTGAGGAGCCATTAAGGAAGTCAGCTACCCAAGGTAAAGGTGAGAGTATTGATGGAACATGGCTGGTAGCAATATTGGACAAATAGCAAAACAAATAACTTGCAAAAACCTACAAGTCAAAATTGCACACTTCATCAGTGTTAAGCTATTGCTTTCTCTGTGTATTAAGCTTTCTATACTCTGTTTCGTGTTGCTGAGCCTGGGACTACAAAAAGCATAGTTCTCATTTGTCAGCTGGCTTCATGCAATGTTCTACCAATAAGGGAAAATAAAGGGCTACTGAAAGACTGCAAAAGGGAAGAGACTTGTTCTGTTGTTTACCTGTTAGTTCTGTCAGAATTGCTTCTACAATATCCCTTCACCTTTTCATTAAATCTAATTCTAGCTTTCTTGGTATTCCTGTCACTAACTATACCATGCCATCTCTTTTGAGGTATGAGTCATAGATCCACAAGTTACCTCATTCTGATTTCTAGGTCTCGATATTCCCAACCTCTTACCTTTTTTCTCTCAGCCTTAAGGTTGACATTTCCTTATTAAAGTTACCATGAATGTTAAATTGGTGTACTTATTTTGCTTTTCCAGCTTTCCAATACTGGTTGAACCACTGAGTGGTTGGAAAAGTCATGACATATTTTTCTCTGTTTTCTATGCAAAAATGTATCGTGCCTTTCATGATGACCTACTATTTCTTATAAAAGTGATGTTTCTTTTGCTTTCTTGTTTAGACCATGATTGATATACAGTAGCTAGCAACTTGGTAGGTGGTAGGTACTCAGTAAATAGTCCCATCTTCTAGGGGGATGGAAATAGAAGAGGTAGAAAATAGAAGTTGGAATTCTGCTTTGCTTTTCCCTACCTCCAAAAATATTTGCTTACCAATGTTAGGATTGTTGTCTTCAAAATAGAACCATAAATATTTTGTACCATAAATAACCTGAATAGGATAAATCTATATATATTCTCTATCATATTATACATAACACTATATAAGTGTGTATGTATACATATTATGCACATGTGTGCATGTATGCATAAGATTCTACATTTTTGATTCTTATAGTGAGTTTGTCTAGAAATGATGCTAAGAAGTCATGTATATCATATTATAATCTTGAATTTCAAGGTCCCAGCATTTTAAAATCTTCTGCCTGGTGATGTAGCAATGTACATTTGTGATCATTAAAAGTTACTACTTCATTCATTTTATAAAGAGTTAAAGTTGAGTCAATGCATAATTAAGGAATGTGGTTTATAGTCATGTCTCTGAGTGGCACTTCTCCACCCAGAATTCATGGTCCATTGTGCCTTTCAAGAATGTGGTTACATCTGTGTAGAGTCTTCCCTGTTTGGGGATATGAATGACCTGATGTTGTATTTTTATCATTGACTGTTCTAATTAGATTTTACTTCTTGCCTTAATTTACTTTCCCATGTACTGTTTCATGGTTATTTTTATTCTGATGATTTCACATTCCTTACTGAGCAGCCCAGGTATCTCCTGAGAATGATGTGAACTGCAGTTGTTTAACAAGGTTGAAATCTCATTCTGCAGCAAGAAGACAGATGCCGCTTATGTTACCCCAGTGAATCTGAAGTCTGTAATCCTTAAACATTTTAGATTTTTGAACCTGGAACCCCTGGGTAACAATTAGTTTCTAACAATGGACTTCAATCTTCTTATAGCAATCTCTGATCACTCATAATTTTATCTATTCAAATAGAACAATACATAAAAAATGAAACAACTTTATCTTTCAACACCTGTATCCTCTAAGTGAGCTAAATTTTTAATTTTCTATCACCTTGAGGCTTCATACAATAGAAATAAATGTTTGTTTAACTGGTTGCAGTGGGTCGTTTGGGAAAAAAAGTGTCAATGGATAAGATAAGAAAAAAAAGACCCATATAACAATAGAGGAAGTAGAATGGTGAAAACCAAAGATTAATTACTATTATGTAAATATATACTCATCTCTGAAAAAAGGTCCACATGTACAAAAATGTGTAAATAAGTATATGAAAAATATGAACCATGTAAGTTCATTTTTAAAGAAATTTTTGCTGTAGGGCATGTGAGCTTATCAGAAAAACAGAAACGCAGAGACAGAAAGTGAAAAATTACCCCCCAGAGATGGCCACTCTGGAATTCCTTCTCCATCTGTCTCCTCTTGGGATTTGGGCACATGCACATATGTACCCAGTGTGAGTTTAAGCCACTGTGTCTGGTACTTAAACATGGGTCCACTAGGTGAGAATCTAGTAACATAACCATTATGTTTTCTGGTGGGCCCACGTAAGTTCATTTTTGTGTACTTCAGCATGACAATGGCATAAAGTACTGTGCTATTATGACATAGGGAGCTATCTTAACATTTTTGCCAGTATATCTCACCAACACATTGTTAGGTATATGAAACTAAGTGCATTATCCTAATTTTCATGTCTACAATGCTTCCTATACACAAACACACACACACACACACACATGTTAATGACTCTTAAATAAATCTACAGGTTACTTTTTGACCATTTAGTCATCCCTTTGTTTGTCATCTCTCTCTCTCTCTCTCTCTCTCTATATATATATATATATATAATACATATATATATTATATATATATAATATATATGTATATATGTATCTATCTATCTATATATATAGTACCTAATTATTGCTAGACCTTGTAAGTAGGAACAAAAACACCCACCAAAACTCACTGCGCCTTGGAGTTCATTCAAATAAAGTGCTACTCATACTGGCAAATAAGTAAATAAAATATACAGAGTATCAGACAGTAATGTATGCCATGGAAAAGAGCAAGGCAAGTCAGGTCAATAAGCAGGGGTGTGTGTATCACAAATACTTTGCTTTTAATTTATAATTTTTATTTTTTATTATTTTTATTTGCATTTAATCACTGTACATCTATACAGTGCACAATACTTTTCCTAATTGGAATACAGTGTATATTAGTCAAGTCAAAGACATTATCATATATATATATTATCAGCAGCAGATAACTTTTAATTTTTGTGTATATTAAATGTTTTTTTTTTTAATATGCTTTTTATAAAGAAGGGACCAGCAGATGGCATAATGGTTACATCACTGGACTATCATGTAGTTCACTACAGTTTGAGGCTCAGACCCAACAGTTTAAAACTCAGGCCAGGCACGTATACGTGCATGCCCAAGATCCTGGCAGGAGAATGGAGGAGAAGTGATTGCAATGTGGCCACCTGTCCTGTCTCTCTGTCTCTCTCTGTTTCTCTCGCAAGAACATGTACTCTATGGCAAAAATCTCCCTCTTATAAAATAAAATAAAATAAAATAAAATAAAAAGACTTAGGAAGATCTTAAAGAGAAGGAGTTTTTTATTAAGCACCTAAGATGTGAGGGGGGAAGAATGATTCTTGTAAATAAAGGTGAAGAAAAAGAAAGCACAGAGGCCTTCAGAAATCAGTGTGCCAGAAGGGCTTAAAGACCAGTGAGGTCTGTGTTTCTGAAGCTGAATAAGCAAGCAGAGTACAAAGTAAAAGATATAATCAGAAAGGCAACTAGAACCTAGTTTCTATACTTTCCTGCATTACCATGACTATAGATTTTACTAAAATTAAATTTGGAAACCACTGGAAAGTTTGGAGCACAGACGATAAATCAAATTAAGGAGGGAAGCAAGAAATCTGAGTAAAAGGCTTGACAACAGTATAGGGTGTCCATGATAAGTGTCTGGATTCTAGTGTGTCTTGAAGGTAGTTTCAATAGAATATGATGATAGATGACATATGATATATGAAGGGAGAGAATGATCCCACACATAATCATATTATACCTGTCTGTTCATTGACTCCATACAATGACCCTATCATTGTTTAAAATGTTTTTTTTAATATTACCTCATTTAATTTAATTAAAAATTAATAGAACTCATTACTTTTCTCATTTTACAAATGAGAACACTAAGATATCCAGAAGGAATTAATCTTTCCCAAGTCTGACACTTACATATCACAAATCCTGCATTCCCATCTAGTCAACCTGGAGCTGCTGTCCAATTTCCAATCTCTGATCTCTGCTATCTCTTTGTGATGACCATCAAAATGTTTGTTTAGAAACATTAAAAGAAAAACTAGACAGGATATTAGGGAAAAAATAAAAATTTAGTCTTGATTATGGTGTTGGAGATGTTAAGAAAGGAGTTGACGGTAATAGATAACCTCCCAACAAAGAAATGCCCTGGTCTAGATGGCTTCACTTGTAAATTCTATAAAATATTTAAAGAAGAATTAACCTCCATTCTACTCAAGTTATTTTCAAAGATTCAAAAAGAAAGAGCCCTCCCAAACTCATTTTTGAAGTCTCTATCATTCTCATCTCCAAAACAGACAAGGACATGACAAGGAAGGGAAATTACAGACCAATATTTCTGATGAATATAGAGGCTAAAATTCTCAGCAAGATGCTAGAAAATCATATCCAAAAACATATTAAAGAGATTATACATCACAACAAAATAAGCCATATTCCAGACTTGCAGTATGGTACAACATACACAAAACCTTAAACAAAAAGAAGGTTAAAAACCATATGATTATATAAAGTATGCAAAACAGGTATTTGATGAAATAAAAATATACATTCATGATTAAAACTCTCAGCAAAACTGGTATGGAAGGGTTATTTTTCAACACACTAAAAATTTATGGAAAACCCATAGCTAACATCAAACTTAAAAAGGGAAAAGCTGAGAGCTTTTTCAACTAAAAACTGGTACAAGGCAAGGCTGCTCACTTTCTCTACTTGTTTTCAATATAATGTTGGAAGTCCTAGCCAATCAGAAAAGAGAATAAAATGAAAGACATTTAAATAGGGAAAAAAGAAGTAAAATTATCTCTATTTGCAGAGGATATGATTGTATACATAGAAGATCCAAGGCTATCTACAAAAAAATTCCTGGAAGTAATAAACGAGTACAGTAAAGTATCAGGAAACAAAGTATTATACAAAACTCTGTAGCATTTCTATATATGAACAAGCAGACTGAGGTAGAAATGAAGAAAGTAATCCCATTTACCAGCCACACAAAGTGCAAGATACCTAGAAATAAATATAACCAAAGGAGTCAAGACCTCTAAAAGGAAAAACTATGAAAACTTAAAAACAACAAATTGAAAATGATACAAAATAGTGGAAGGACATCCTGTGTTCCTGGATTGGAAGAATTAATATAATCAAAATGACAATTCTACCCAAATTAATCTACATATTTAACACAATCCTAATCAAAATACCGGGAACATTCTTCACAGATCTAGAAAAGACAATGATATAATTTCTCTGGAATCATAAAAGACCCTGTATTGTCAAAGCAATTCTGTGTGAGAAGAGTGGAATGGGGGCATCTCACTTCCAGACCCAAAAATTTATTACAAAGCTGGGATAAGAAAAACAACATAGTATTGACACAAAAATGGACATGTGGACCAATGGAACAGAATAGACACCCTAGAAATAAATCCCAAGGCATACAACCAACTGATTTTTGACAAAGAGTACCAGTCAATCTAGTGGGAAAAGGAAAATTCTTTGGCAAATTGTGTTGGAAAGACTGAATATCCACCTGCAGAAAGATGGATCCGAACCTCTATCTCTCATCATTAACAAAAATCAACTCAAAGTAAATCAAAGATTTAAACTCAAACTGTAAAACTGCTGGTGGAAAACACTGTAAAAATTCTGGGAAACATTGGAGTAGGCAAACACTTCATAAATAAAACCCCCAAAGCACAGGTGATAATCCCCAATACAGAAAAGTGGGATTAAGAAATTTCTGCACAGCAAAATCACAGTAATTAGTATGAGTTGGCAATCCTCAGGATGGGAGAATATTTGTGTACGTTATACTCCATATAAGGGACTGATAACAAGAATATATAATAATTTCAAGTGGTTTACTCAGGAAAAAAAGATTAGCTCAATTAAAAGATGGGAAAATGAGCTGAATAAACTCTCTGAGGAAGACATACAAACAGCCAAAAATCATTTGAAATAATGCTCAGCATTCCTCATCATAGGGGGGGTACAGATAAAAAACACAATGAGATACCACATAACCCCTGTCAGAATGCCAAAGATCAAAAAGATATAAGGTGGTAAGTGCTGGCAGAGATGTGGTGAAAGAGGAACTCTCTTACATTGTTGATGAGAATGTAAATTGGTCCAATCATTGTAGAGAAGAATATGGAGGTTCTTCAAAGATCTACAAATAGAACTACCATGTGATCCAGCAATTCCACTTTTGGGTATCTACCCAAGGGATAGGAGAATGCTGTTAGAAAAGTGCTTGCATATCTGTGTTTATTGCAGTATTATTCACAATTGCTAAGACATAGAACCCAAATATCCATGAATAGATGAATGGATTGATAAAGTGTGACATATATACTCTATGGAATACTACTCAGCCATGAAAAACAACGGGATCCTGGCATTTCTTTCATATTGGATGAATATGAAAGGTTTACTGCTGAGGAAAGTAAGCCAGGCTATAAATGAGAGACATTGTATGTCTCTACTCAATATATACTGACTGTCAGCACTCTAGAGCAGAAACTGAAAGGTTAGTAGTAGCATGGGAAATGCTTCAGGGATACTGAAGACAGTGTGGGAAGAAGGTAAGAGAAGGGAGACAGTGTGAGGAAAGAAATTACAGAGAAAAATAGAGGCAAGACATTTATGGGAAACAGAAATGGATAATTATCTGTTGATGATAATGTGTATATAATACTCAACTGGACTGGTATAAAATGTATTAGTGTTGGGTAAATTTACTTTATAAGCTAAGTGATTGAATGTATAAAATAAATTAAAATATAATAAAGAAGAAAGGAGTTGACTACATTGATGCACCAGTAAAAATGGGGATTGAAGTTCTAGAAGTAAAATTTGACATCATTAGTCTTCGGATGGTGTTTCAGCTCATAGGCAAAAGTCTTACAAGAAATAAGTGTAGGTAAACTCCCTGTTACTGCATCTGTTTTACATTCTACTGGTTTATTTTTTTAAAACCAGATAAGGAAAAAAAATAATAGCAATACAAAGAAGAAGAAACAGCATTTGAGGCATATTATTAATTGTTATATTAAAAATACTTTCCCTTGAATATATTTTATAGATCTATTTTTCATTATGCTTTTCTGAGGCTTCAGTGGTTAAGAACAATTGTGTCCAGTAAGTGCCTTCTTATTCTCTTTAGTCTTCATGCATTAAAATAAAATCATTTTGAAAGTGGGATTAAGTTTTAACCTAGAAATTTATATGAATGACGAGAAAGAATTTTCCTAACAACAATAAAGTAATTTGAAAACAAAGAGTTCACCTCACACAATACATTAGCTGTAGAATTCAATATAAGGTTAATTCTTATGCAACCTCCGTTAGGCATGTATGTCATAGAAATATGAGAAAATCTGATTGTAGCACTGTTTCATTTGCTTTACAGTTTTATTGCCTAAAGAAGGTGATAAACAATAAAGTAAATCTGTAATGAAATTCAGTTTTATTTAACCAAAATATTATAGTACATACTATGTGTCAGACATTGTTTAAGCATAATACAAATATGAACTCATTTTATCCTTCTGATAATTCTATATGTTAGGAATTCTATTACTACCAGTGTAATACAGCGATAATAAGCGTGTTTAAAGACATACATTGACTAACTGCTGGTGCCACGATTCAAATCCAATAATGGGAGCAAGTAGATTAGTTTCTGATTTATACTTTTCTTTTATATGGGAACGTTACTGTAATCCATCACTCACATTTTAAAATATTTATATGGTGACCACTTGTACATACATGCCAACGATTCAGCAGCAGAGATTTGCTTGTAACTTGAATACATTTGTTTTTTAATCTGATTAGTGTAATTTATTTATTTATTTATTAAGGTTTTTGTTATAGGGAGTATGCACTTGGTGTGATTTTCATGCCAATATTTCCAGGACTTGAACTGGTTTTGGCCACGTGGGAGTCTAGTGCCTTAACCACCATACCAGCTCTTGGCCCTGCTTGAGCACATTTTTGATGACGTGTTTATTTTATTGAAGTTCAAGGTAGTGATTGACATTTCTCAACTTTCCTACAAAGAGGTTTTGCTTAATGTAATACTCTTTATAAATTCTCATATCTACTTCTATATGTTCTGTCTCCTGTACACCTACTAGAGTAGGTATAGTTAACTACATTTTCTCAATTCATGGGACTATCGACAGGCCCAAACATGGTGCATGCAGTTGTTTGGTTGAGGTGACATGAGAAGCTGGGGTTTAATTTCCTGACTACCTACCTGTCTGGTGTGATATTTAGATCCCAGATACTCAGGAACTTATGGTAAGATTGTATGGTACAGTGAAACCTCGTCTATAAAAATAAAAAGAACTGTTACTCTAAACTGAAAGGAAATTTATGTTTTTAATCTAGTTTCTTATTTTTTTTTTCTTGGGAAGAAACTGGAAAGTATAATACAAATTTATTCAAGCAATACTTAAGTTACATGAAGACTTAATCTAGAACAGATTCGGTGAATTTATTCTGTACAAGCCGAAAACAATTATTTTTAGCTTGGCAAGCCACATACTGTCTGTCCTATATTCTCCATTGTTAATTTTAAAGCCTTTTAAATTGTAAAAGTCATCCTTTGCTTTCAAAACTGACAAGATCGGGAGGGATTAGGATCAGTGAAGACCCCTGCCCAGACTTCACTGTCCTGACTCCCAGATCTATCCAAGAGCCAGGACAAAAATGTGTAATCCATCAGATGACCAGAAAGCAACACAGAGGCACAAGAACTATGAGAAACCAAGAAAACGTCTCTCCCCTAAGGGAAAAGAATATCTCCTCATCCTCCACAGACAATACAAGGGAATGCATGGAAATATCAGACAAAGAATTTAAAATGTTCATTATGGCAAAGCTCACAGAGATGGAATAAAAAAGAGAAATGAACTCCAGAAGATGCAGGAGAAAAGAGACAATGAATTCCAGGAGGTGACAAAGTACTTACATGGTCAGAATGAATCAAATGAAATTGTTAGAGATGAAGTCTATAATACTGGAAATCAAAACCTCCCTTGAAAGTATTAAAAACAAATTAGATCATGCAGAAGATCAAATGTCAGAAGATCAAACGCCCAAACATCCAGATCATTGATATCCCAGAAGGTGAAGAAATTAAGGGCCTTGATAATCTATTCCATAAAGTCCTGGAATAAAACTTTCAAACTTAGACAGACACTCAAATATCCAGACCAAAGTAATATGAAGGACCCCAATAGAATCAACTCAAGAAGATCCTCTGCAAGGCACATCATGGCTCGATTAACCAAAATCACAAACAGAGAAAAGATACTAATTTTGGCAACAGAGAAATGTCAAATTACTTTCAAAGGACATCCCATCAGGCTAACATTGGACTTATCACTAGAAACAATGCATAGAAGGAAAGAATGGGAAATTATATTCAAAGAGTGAAAACTGTTTCGATCAAGAATACTATACCCAGCGAGATTTTCTTTCCTATGGGAAAAAAAGAGAAAAAACATTCTCAGATAAGCAACACCTGAAATAATTAATCAACACCAAACCAGCTCTCTAAGAAGTGCTTAAGGGAGTGTTATACCAAGAAAACTAAAGTTGGACACACAGAAATAAGAGTACAAACAAAACAAAGCAAAAACAAGAAAATGGGCATCCTAATGGCAGGGACAAGTCCAGAGTTGAATGCTAACTTCCAGAGTGTAAATGGAAAGATCAGACCACTGTAACACTGCAAATCAATAGAAGAGAAATTAGTTATGTGAGTCTGAACTATTGAAATATAACGTTTTGACTTTAGATTAAAACACAACTGATTTACTTCTATGCTTTGATTTACAGATTTAAGGGTTTTTGTCTTTTTGAACTGTTGATAGATTCATCTACCTACTATTTGAACTGAATCCTAACCTTTTTCCTGGCTTTAAGTCTTAAGCAAAGTTCTCATATTTTTTTCTAAATTTTGGTCTATTAAAATTAAAATTGCTTTTCTTCGAGTTAAAAGATACATCAAAAATACCCATTTAATGATTGCAGTAAGCTATATAGTCCTAGCTAGGTGCTACTTTATAGTATGTTCACTTTACTTACTGAGATTCACACCTAAAGTCAGACATGTGTTTTTATATGTGTGTGGATATATATATATATATATATATATATCAGCTGTGCTTACTGCTGAAAGTATTTAGATTAATTAAGATCTTTGGAAAACAACACTAGATACCAGAGACAGTGTGGTAGGAGGGCGGGAAACAGCAGAGTGTGACAAATAGAGAATCAAGAAAGAAAAAAAAAAGGAAAATATATAAGAAACAAGAAATGGAAAATTATTGTTGATGATAACATATAGGATAATATCCTTTTTTGAGCCACTATGCAGTGTATTCTGGATGGAAACTCTTACTTTCTATACTGTATTGATGTACAGTGAATGAATATAAATAAATAAATTTTAAAAAGAACTTAAAAAACCTGACAAGATCAGGATATAGGAAATACTTATTGACAGTCAGTTTGCATGTTTTTGATACAGATGTACACTTTTTCGCAATAGCTAATTTCAAATGTACACTGTGGTTATAAATCCATAGATTTATCTTTTGTTTGTTTTTTATTTTAACTTTTGACAAATGCTTCTCAAGCAACATGCTACTCACTGGGCCCCATCCTTATTACTGAGGATCCAGTAGTGCACCAGGCAGGTCAAAGCTTTGTATATACCGAGTTCTCTCTGTTGTAGGATACAAAATAAAAACATGTAAAATAACAGAAAATAAAAATTAAAATATTGTTAAGTTTAGTGGGAATGGGAAAACAAAGTACTAGGATAGGTTGAACATTAAAGCCAAGATTTACTTTATTTTGGGTGGTTAAGGGAAGTCCCTCTGAGAAGGTGTCATTCAAACAGCGATATAAATGAACATATTAGAAGAGTAAGAAATGCCAGTGTAGGGCCATTGGCAATAGATGAGTGGTCTAACAGCAGAGACTAGCATTTAGGTGTGCCTGAAAGTTCAGTCCTCTTTCTTAAGGTCTTAAGTTGCCTGTCAATGTAGAATGTTTACCTGTTACCTGTCAGTATAGAACTTTTACACTCGTAGTCTATGGGTTAAAGAATTCAGTCAAAAGTAATATAGATCAGAGTTTAAAACATTCAAGAAACAGAGAATAAACTAATCAATATTTCTGACATAGTTAATTGAGAAGGGTTATAATAAATGAAGTTGTGTAGGAAAGAATAACTCTATTATGGGATCTGCAAATTATTTTAATTGCATAAGGAATTAATTCTAGGTTTTATGCAAGAATAATAGTATCATAGTCATGCTCCAAAACTTTTATCCTGGAGAGTGTTTTATAAGAATCAAGAGTGAAATTTGAAAACATAGATATGTTGTACTTCACAGTGAGTTGGCTATATATATATATATATATATATATATATATATAAAAGTGACTATCTATCTGTACAGTAACCATTTATTTTATTTTCCAGAATTTCAGATTACTCTTTCAAAAATTAATTTGAAAAGGAGAGCACTTTTGGATAGTAAACATGAGAAATACAAGAACAATAGTTTTCTAATTTTAAACATTTTTTTGTTTTCCAAAATATTAGAAATTGGCAGATTCCAGGCTCAGTTGTATTGACTACCCCTGGGTAATTACTTCATGTGACTTCATAAATAACTATTTAATGATATTATTTCTTAAAATCAAAAGTCTGGCAATAGGTAAAAGAGCTTTTGATGTGCACCAATGACTCCTCCTTTGAATCTATTGATTTCCAGTATAATCATTAGCCTAATTGGTGCATTTTATTCAACCTCAAAATGTGGTTCATTTGTTATTGTTTCCAAAATTATGACTGTATATTAAGTGGAAATAAAGAGGAAACAAATTAGGAAAGAAAAAATAATAAGGAAAATAAGGTAATAACTAGAAACAATATTAATCACTTTCTGGCAAAGATAACTATTTAAATTGCTGTTTATATGGGACATATTTGCTTGATGAAATAATAGCTAAGTTTTTATATGTTGTGAGATGCATTTAGTTGTATAACAAAATTTGCTTAAATCCTGTTGCTCTCCTAGTATTCTATTAGTAAACAGCTAGGTAGGTTAACCACTTCTGTTCCCTCCCCAAAAACATTACTACACATTTTTCTCAAAGTAGGTATTTGTACAGTGCTCTGTTCTAAATGAAACCAGACCTTTAAATATGTTGGTTTAAAATTTCTAAAACTTTGTGTTACTCAAACTCCATTTTAGAGATTATTCTACCTTAACTGAGTTAATTCTCCACCTCTCAAGCACTCCAGTTTTACAAAACACTGTTTTCATTCCTGAAGTTTCAGGTCAAAATTATCTCCACCAAGAGCTTCTTGATCACCCTAATTAACTCCTCATTTACTGGCTACTGCAACATCTGTTTTTCTTTCTTCTCAAGTCTATTTCAACCCATGGTAGCCTTTCATGTTGAGTGTTGATTGGTATTGGCTGCTTTGCCTCACTATGTGTACATTTTTCTAAAGATTCATAAATAATTGAGTTCTCCACTGATTGCCTCTTACCCATATTCACCAGCATTGTTTGTAATTAAAACAGAAAAAATATTGAACACTCAAGTTGAAGATAATTTATAGTTTTATCAACTGTACTAGGGAGAAATGTTCACCTGTTGAAATATCCATTTTGTAAGCCAAATAATGTGATTGAATGTATAAAAGAAAACGAAATTTAAAAAAATAAATAAATAAAATTATTTTTAATTTCCTAAATCATTAAAAATACATGTCATAAAAAAAGAATTGTGCTCAGTTAAATAAAAGCATCATTTGTTGAGATGTCAAAAACTGAGGAATTCCCAATACATCCTACATTGCTGAATTGAAATTCCTGATATGTGACTTCTCAGGATAAAAGCACAGCATTGCCAGGAAGTATGATAGAAGCCTGCAGAATTAATTTGATGGGATGAAGTCAGAGGATGAAGGTGAGTAGTGGAAAACGGGAAATATGTAAGTGAAGTAATTCAGACTCTTGTCTGAAATCAGAAGTATTTGGCAGGGGCAATAAATACATTTTGAAAATGAACATGTGTTAATTTTTGGTTCCATACATGTTCATAATTTTTTTCATGATTTAGATAATAAATATTGATTTATTAATATATAACTAAAGTAGAAATTGTGCACATCATGTTTACTAATCATATGAATTAAAATCAGAACTTAATAGTAAAGATTACCTAATAATCATGATTAGAAAATTGGGCTTATATTTCACATACACAATCCCAAATGTATTTTTTTATCTTAAAAGGAATTAAAACCAGAATATTTGTTTACTTACATTTAGAGTCTAATATTAAAATAAGCAATGTTATTGGAACTCAATAATAAATTAAATATTCTCAAAACTAATTAGTTAAATATTAAATTTGCAAAGCAGAAATAAAAGGAACTAAATGAAGAGAATATAGAAGAAAAAGATTAAAGGGAATAAAGGTATAAATATTAATTAAAAAACAGAATATATTCTCTCCTCACACTTAAATAATTCTGGGTACATAAAAGGATATAATGTAAAAGAAACAACACAGGGACCAATAGGTGGCATGGTGGTTGTGATTATGGTGCTGGACTCCTGGACCTGGCAGTTTGAAAATTATGCCGGGGTGTGCATGCATGCCCAAAATCTCAAGGGGACAAAGATACTGTGGCATGGCCATCCCTCTTGGGGAGATGCTTTCTCACTTCCCCTCTTTCTGTTTGTCTCTGTCTCTTTCTAGTGAGTATACATGTCTTATGGGGAAAAAAAAATTTAAAAAAACTAGAAACAATACAATTTGAAGGAAATAAAAAAATGTTTCCTGCTTATATAGAGAGAAGATCATTCTACACAGAAGAATTACATAAGAAAGTCTTAGGTAAATGATTCATAGTTTTGAGCACATTATATGAAAAATGTATCTGCACACTTGGGTAATTTAACAAACAGTATAAAGCAATCTGGGAAATTGTTTGAAATATAAAGGGTTATCATCATTATTCTATATAAATTCTTTGAGATTATTTATTTTTTTCCCCATTAGCAAGACAGACAGACACCTCTGTTAGGGTCTTGAAAGCACAATTCACTCCTGCCCCAGCCAGTCTGGATGATGGGCATATTCATGAGCAGGATCCAAGGAAATTTCTGACCTTCATCCTGAAACCTTCCCATGTGAGATTGCCTCCCAGAGCATCAGGTTCTACCTCTTAGCCACCATTTCCCCCCTCTATATGGAATAGATGATGGTAAGAACACATAAACCAAATAATGGTAAGCAAAGAAGTGAAAAACTATAAAGGGTTGTGTATTCGTTGATTAGGCAGTGTAAATGTTGATTAGCCAGCTGTTTCTGTTAGGTGGCAATTAGAGAGGTTAGGATTCTATTCTCTCCAAGGGACAGAGAGTTCAGGTCCTAATCTTCTTGATGACATTTTAAAGGAATTGTATTTTTCAAGTCACTGGTGAGGATCCGAACTGCAGTGGACCATGTGGGATCCAGCACTCTTAAGGTTATGTGTCCAGCATCCTCTAAGCAAAAGGTCTTGATAAAGATTCCAAAATTGTGGGCGATTTACACACATATATCTCACAGAGACAGAGAAATGTGTCACAATTATGAAAACTTAGTAAATTCTCTGAGAAAGAGTGGTGATGGGCTAGCTAGGGGCATGTTGGTTAAGGCAGCTGGATCCCACATGACTGATGGTGTGATTCAAGTTCTGGACTAAGTACCAGACTCAGCAGCTTGAAAACATGCCCAGTGTGTGTTCCTGGATGCCCAAAATCCAAAGAAGAGAATGGAAGAGAAGGGACTGTGGCATGGCCATCCTCGTTGGGGAAGGAGGAGTGATTTCTCACTTTCTCTGTTTATCTCTATCTCTCTCTGGCAAGACTATGTCCCATATGACAAATTTTAAAAAAAGAAAAAAGAAAAAGGAAAGAAAATGTGGTGAAGAACCTATCTATCTTCAGGTATTGGAGAACCAAGAGTCAGTTCTTTGCGCAGTGTTGTTTTCTCAGTCAGGATCTTTAAGGAGCCTAGGAAGGAGGCCTTGATGTGTTAGAAACTATGTTAGTGTTTGTCTTTTTAGAATTTTTAATTAATTAATTAATTATTTTTTTTTTTACTGATGGGAGAGGAGGTGGACATTATCATTTGTATTGAGAGTCTGTAGTTTCTATAGGCCAAGATTGAGACCTATTTTAGAAAAGGACTCAGAGGATCCTGGTTAGAGTATGGTCAAGGAGCAAATCTGTCAGAGCAAGCGATCAAATGTCTTTAAGATTGCATACAATTTTAACATAAGACATCATGAGTCTCTGATTTGTGATTTATTAGTTTGGATGTGAAAAATCTCTTCTAAAATATCAAAACATATTTTTAAACCAAGTGAGAAATAGGGTTATACAGAGAACATGACACGGTGCCTGGCATAAAGTTGTACCAGAATAAATATATTATTTTAAAATAAATTAAGATTCACACTGAGTCTCTACTGTAACTTGAAATGTATTTTTGAAAGATTGATTTTCCTATATGAAGGTTGGTAATAAAATTGATAATGAAACTTGTTTATGAATCTTGTTCATCATCATCAGGACACTGTTACATTGACGGTTTAGATACTGCGGGAAAATAAATCCAATCTGTGAAGTGTGCCAGGGCTTCATAGTTGCTATTTAAAATGTTTTGCTGCTCACCTTTTTTTTTTTTTTCCTTTGCTTTTTAATGAACAGCTTGTTTCTGAAGTAGACACACACAATTTGGCACAGTTCGCCACAGCTCAGCACAATATGGTTGAATTGGCAGTCTTTGCTCTGAGGAAACCATTACTGTCTCAGCAATGAAACTTCATTAGTCAAATCCCTACAGAATGAGATCTTTACAAGGCAGAGATGAGACTAATGGTGTGATGAGGTCTCTGAAATGCTAATCTGTATACTTGAAGAATATTTACCATAGAAAATAGGGCTAGCTAGATTACAATGAGTGTGACTATTCTTGGGTAATTAATTCATTATAAGAAAATAAATTTGTGTGTGTGTGTGTGTGTATGCGTGCGCGCGTGTGTGTTTTGTAACAGAATTTATTTTTGTAACAAAAAATTAAAATCTTCTTTATTATTAACATATATTATGCATAAAGTTAACTTAAAAATATTTTTCTGTGGGACCAACAGTTAACATAATGACTATGTCGCTGGACTCCCATGTAGTCAACTGCAGTTCGAGTCCCGGACTTGGTGGCTTAAAACTCAGGCTGGGCACATGTGCATGCATGTTCAAGATCCTGAGAGGAGAATGGAGGAGAAGGGATTGCGGCGTGGCCAGGGTGATTTCTCACTTTCTGTCACTCTGTCTCTCTCTATTTGCCTGCCGAGTGCACGCGCTCTATAGTAAAAACCTCTCAAAAAACATTTTTTCCCCTGTGCTTTCCAGTGTCATTAAAGTATAATAGTTCACTAACAATAATAAAAATTTTTTTTTAAAGATTTGGTGGTTAAATTAAGCATTGTATTATTCTAATTTATTTTTAAATAAACATTTACTTTTTTCTAATTATTGTTATCATTGTTATTTAATTTTCTATAGGGCATGTGTGTTTATGAAAGAGAGAGAGAGAGAGAGAGAGAGAGAAAGTGAGCCACCAAGTTCAGGACTTACACTGCCTAAACCACCACACCACCTGCTGGCTCCAAGCATTGTATTTTATACTCTTCAATTTACCAATATTCAACAAGGGACGAATACATCTGAGTGGTAAACATTTCTCTATATCCTAAGACCTTTTTTACCAGCTATATTTTAGGCATATTTCACAAATTAATAATGCTTTCCTACACTTTTCACATATAAGAATATATAAATGCATACTATTGACAACTCCATCACTATTAAGAAGAATATTAGTTCTTGATTGTAAAAGTAGATATTTGGAAGTCAAGGAAAATATTTTAACTTGTCAAATAAAATCACCCTAGGCCCAAATCTTCTCTAAACTTAGATACATAAAGCATACATGCACGCACACATACACATGGATTGTGTGCAGTTGTGGATTACATGTCAATGTGAATGTGTTCTAAGAAATGCATCATTTGGCAATGATGTCAGTGTGTGATGTTAGTGTGTGAACATCATAGCGTGTACTCAGGGAAACTTAGACGGTATTATCTTCAAGCTATAATGTCAATAATAAATTATAATAGTTACGTTAAGCACATAGAGAGAATTCTGTCAATACATTATCAATTTTTATATATGATATATTTTGCATAGAATTATAGATTGCTCAAATAAGATAATGTCTGAAAAATCTTTGAAAATATCTAAAATAAGGGACCAGCAGTTAGCATAATGGCTATGTCGCTGGACTCCCACGTAGTTGACCACGGTTCGAGCCCCAGACCTGGTGGCTTAAACGCATGCCGGGCATGTGTGCGTGCGTGCCCAAGATTCCGAGAGGAGAATGGAGGAGAAGGGATTGCAGCATGGCCATCCCCCCTGGGGGGTGATTTCCTGCTTTTTGTCTCTCTGTCTCTCTCTGTCTGGCCAGCACATGCCTCCTATAGCAAAAAACATCTCAAAAAAAAATCTAAAATAAATATATATTAGCAATTATAATGTGAGTCATAAGTCATATAATTTACTTTTTATTGGTAATATTGGCAAATGGTGAAAGTATTATCACATATAAAATGAATTTGAAATTTGAATTTTGATGTATATTCTTTATTTTTTAATAAGTTTAACTCTCTAAGATCATTTACCAACATAGAATAAATGTTCATTGTCTGAACATTTATAGTTAAATATAGTTACTCTGTATGCAGTTGTATATCTAGAACTTAAAATATATCATATAGTTACTGATAATAAAAATTAATTATTTCTAAACTTATTAGAATATGCACAAATGTTCCTGGAGATTCCATGTTTGAACAAATGTATGCATAGTCATTTTGTTTAAATATATGAAACCTGGAAATCTGATATCTATTAAAGTTTCTTAATTATTTTCAGATTCAACCAGTTTTTAAAATATTGCAAAACTATTAAGGATTATCCTGCAAAGGAATTAATTACTTGGCAAAAAGCCCATGAGTTCTCTGTATTAACAAGGTCCCTGTTTATATAACTTGTGTTTACCACATAAACTACTTTAATTCAGAAACTGTTTTGGTATGCCAAACAATGTAAATTTTAGTAAATTGCTTCTTATATAATAGTTTTCCATTCGAATATTCAGTGACAGGGACCTCATCTGCTCTATCCTGAGAACTACCTTGTTAAACATAAACTGGTGGTTTGTCCCTGTGCATTCTTTTCCTGTACAAGTTCACCTGTTGATAACTCTCTCTATGTAAAAACATATTCTGAATGCAGGAACTTCCCTTCCTGTGCCTCTGAAATTGAGGGTTGGAAGACTGCCAATTAATGAGCATCAATAATTCCAGGGCATGTTCTAGACAGTTTCTTAAGAGGTTCCTACAGCTACAGGAATTGAAACCAGTTTCCCACAGTGGTAACTTAATCAGGAATATACCTTATATTAACTGCGTTCCTTTCTTTGTATAAATTGTATATTCCTTCTTTCCATAGTTTCCCACAAAAATTCATGCATTCATATCTTTGTTTCAGGTTTTGTTTTTTTTTTGATTAATTCAGACAAAAACAGGTTTTACCAGAAGTGGTTCTAGAAGGCAAATCCTCAAAGTGGTTTTCTAGATGTGACTGCTTGCCTATCAAGTGGTAATACAGATTTTATTCCTGTCTGAAAGGAACATCATACAGGACCAGTATTTCCTGAGAGGAGAATGGAGAAGAAGGGATTGCAGAATGGTGTTCCCCCCGGAAGGTGATTTCTTGCTTTTTTGTCTCTCTGTCCCTCTGTGTCTCCCAGGTGAGTAAATGTGCCCTATAGCAAAAATAAATAAATAAATAAATAAATAAATAAATAAATAAATAAATAAATAAAATACAGTAGCTGTTGCATCCTATATCTTGATCATTGCCACAAATCTCACTTGCAGTTAATTAGTATTACACATAGTCGAAGTGAAGACAATAGCTTATGCAACACCTCTTGTGATTTAAATATATAGGGTAATGGTAACTAGGAGGACAGTGAAGTTAGCTAGTTTGTGGTTATTCTTACAGAAGTTTTGAAAAAGGGGAGGGTCTTTTTAAGTCATTCTATTTTCAATTCATAACTAAAAACCAATACTTGGATGATGTTGTTCAAAGAAGTCATCATCTTCTGCATCTGTGGCACAGATTATGCTGAAAACAGGCTCAGTGTTTGACCATCAGATGGGAAAATTCAGTGTCCTGATGAGAAAAGAGTGGGAATTTAGGACAATATATGGGGATTTCTGGATAAATACGCTTAAGAACATTCTATGCACACATTTATGTAAACTCTTTGCTGACAGAAGCATCGTTTTCCCTTCTCTTGTGTTGAGTAGCCTGCCAATGTCTGGACATCATCAAAGACCAGAGCTGAGGTGGATGTCTTGTATGTTGATTTGCAAATTTTGCCTGTTACCTGTTCTCATTGTCTCTGTAATATACTCCATATGGCCTACAAAGAGGAACAGAAGAAAACTGATTTTTTACCAAAGGAACTGGAGAAATATTCCTGCTAATATTTACCAGGAAGAATCAAGAGGCCTCCTTAAATATGTTAATTACAGTAGAAGAGTGCAAATAAACAGTACCATAAAGGAGAACAAACTTACATGAAAAGACTCTTTTTGACTCAGTAATTAATTTCCTGGCAATAATGTCAGGAAAGGAACTTTGAATGCTAGAGATATAATGGCTTATAGTAAATGCGTGCACATGCTGGAACAGCCTTGGCAGGAGTATTGAGGGAAGGGTCAGAAGTCTCAGAGATATGGGCAGGATAGAATAGATTTTTATGTAAAATCAGAGAACTCCTTTACTGTTTATGTCCCCAGGAGACTCAGGAGACTTTTTTTTTTTTCATTTAAATTTCTTTTTCACAATCAGCCACACATATCACTTAGCTTGCAAAGTGAA
This sequence comes from Tupaia belangeri chinensis, assembly GCF_000334495.1. Lineage (NCBI taxonomy): Eukaryota > Metazoa > Chordata > Mammalia > Scandentia > Tupaiidae > Tupaia > Tupaia belangeri. The sequence goes on from NW_006159463.1 coordinate 36,606, forward strand.
TATTCCAACATGTATACATTTCTTACCTATCCACTTGAGAATACTAGACACATTATCTTCAACAGAAAATAACCCATTTTTTTGTCTCATAAATCTCTTGTCTCTCTATTTTTCTCCTTAATGCCCTTCCTAAAAAGCAGTGAGGAATGTGGTGGTTTAACAGGAGCACCGGAACTGCTGAGGAGATGGCTGTTCGCCAGGTTGGAGTGTGGAGATAAAGCACTGAGCCACGCATAGCAGTGCTAAAGTGAATGATAAGATTCTGATAAAGCAGAAGCCGAGCAGTGGTAGCATCTCATCTTATCAGAGATAAATTGAGAGTAATTTCAGTATGTGCGGACACCCTGAAATGCTAGTAGATTCCTATAGGATACTAAGTAATAGTCTGTGGTCTTTCTAGGGGTCAGATAGGCAGACAATGAAGTTGCTTAAATTACATATGTTAACGACCATAAATGGAAACCATGATTTCGTTCCTAGTTGTATACTCAGGCTAATCCCCAAATCTAAACCATCAATTTGAATAGAGACTAGATCCTCTGGAGGAAGGACACTGCAAGTCCAACATAAATTTTTATAATAGCTTTTCTTAGGCCTTCTCCAATGGGACATTTTGCCAAAAGTATGTACCAGAGGAAGGACAACTCAGATATTTTTAAAATATTGGTTAGATGATTTGAACTGGCACTGATACTGGGTTGTCATAATCCCTTTTTAGAATTGAGTCATATGAAAGCAATGTGGTAAATGAGTCCTAGCTGCCACCAATCTTATGGTGGGATATATGAATTTCTTATCCTGCTTTGTGGTTTTCCTTCATTGTTAAACTGTATGCTCAGGATGAATATACATACCAAGTTGCAGAAACTTTGTAGGGTTTCTCACCCTAAAGAATAAAAATTATTATGATAGACAAATTTTGTCTAAATTAATCAGAAACAATAGCCATTCCTTAAGTGAAATGGCAAGCAGTTATATTCAAACACATAAAAGGTACAGGGTGGCTGCTGTACCTGGAAAGGCAAGATGGATAGTGACAGAGCATAGTATAAAAAAATGTATTGCCAAGGGAACCAGCAGTTAGCGTAATGGCTATGTCGCTGAACTCCCACGTAGTCGACCGCGGTTCGCGTCCTGGACCCGGTGGCTTAAAACTCACGCCAGACGCATGTGCGTGCGGGTCCAAGATCCCGAGAGGAGAAAAGAGGAGAAGGGATTGCAGCGTTACCATTCCCCCTGGGGGGTGATTGCTCGCTTTCTGTCTCTAATGTCTCTCTCTGTCTGTCTGGCGAGCGCACGTGCCCTATAGCGAAAATCTCTCCAAAAAAAAAGAAAAAAAAGTATTGCCAACAGGCTACATAAACTCTCCTGATCTCTACTACAATGTACTACCAAAAGGACTTGATTGTCTAAACCTTCCAGAAAATTGATGGTGGTACAGTGTATTGACAGGGTTTTTGTTTTGTTTTGTTTTTGTTTTTGTAATTGTGGGGTTTTTTTGTTTGTTTGTTTTTAGGTTTTTGCCATAGGGTGCATGCAATTCAATGAAGAGAGATAGAGAGATACAAAAAAGGAAAGTGAGAAATCACCACCACCATCACCCACACCACCCTGCCTCCCAAGTGAGGTGGCCTTTCCACAACCCCTTCTCCTCTATTCTCCTCTCAGGATCTTGGGCATACACACACATGTGCCTGACATAATTTTCAAGTCGCTAGGTCCAGGACTTGAACCATGATTGGTCATGTAAGAATCCAGTGCTTTAACCATCTTGCCATCTGCTGGTCCCAACAGTTTCTGTTAATGATACCTGGTAAACATGAAACAAGTTCTGTAGACAGCCTGATAAGAAACATGTGTACCTGCGACTAGGATAAACCCTACCACATTTTAGATTTCTGTCTATCTATGGGATAGTCGCAATACCCTGACTATTTTCTGAGTAGCGAGGATATATCCAAAAATCTCCAGACACAAAAACTACATAATTACATTCCAATAACCAAAGTCCACATCCAGATGAAAAACCTCACCTACCAGGAAGACGGCATTACCCAAACACCTTGCTAGCGTTGTATTTGTAGGCTATTTCCAGCTCAATGAACTCTCTGCAGAACTAATGAAAGAGGTAACTAAAACAGCTTCTAGTGCCCTCTACATTTGCTTCTCATCAATATGAAAAGGCCTTTGGAATATTTTGGATATTTTAGAATTGCTCTTCAAAGCAATTGTACTAGCTCCCACTATTAATGACAGAAGTATGAGAGTTTTTGTTAGTCCACATTATCAGCAGCATTTGATATTGTCAGACATTTATTTTTCACTTTTTTAAGTGTATTTTTATTAGACATATGAAATTGCTGGTATTTATTATGTACAACATAATATTTTAATGTGCATATACATTATGGAATAGCTATTTAATGCACATATACATTATGGAATAGCTATTTAATGATTGTATTACTTCAAATAGTTATCAGACCTTTTAAATTTTGCCAGTCTGGGGAACCAGCAGTTAGCATAATGGCTATGTCACTCGACTCCCACGTAGTTGACCGCGATTTGCGTCCCGGATCTGGTGGCTTAAAACTCACGCCGGGCGCGTGTGCGTGCGTGCCCAAGATCTCGAGAGGAGAATGGAGAAGAAGGGATTGCGGCGTGACCATCCCCCCTGGGGGGGTGATTTCTCGCTTTCTGTCTCTATGTCTCTCTCTGTCTGGCGAGCGCACACACCCTATAGCGAAAACCTCTCCAAAAAAAAAAAGAAAGAAAGAAAAAAAATTACCAGTCTGATGCATTAAAAAATGTATATAACATGTAGTCTTAATTTCTTTGGTTTATTTTGAGTTTGAGAACTTTTTTCTGTTTTTAATGGACATTTAGATTTTCTTCTCTCTAAATTGCATGCTTGTTATAGCTTTTACAATTTGAAAAAAAATACTTCTGTTGTTTTCTGTAAAACACTTCTTTATATAGGGAAAAATAGGGAAAGTCATGACTCAGTTTTGCATAGAAGAACATAAAAAAAATACATCATGACTTTTGCGACAACCTAATATATTTATTTCCCGATTATATGTGCTATAATTATACGTGGATTTGTTAATCACGTGTGACTTCCACTTCAATTTCTGTATAAAATATTAGAATAAACAGCAAAGTCCCATTATGAATTTTAGCAATAGTATTACTGACTTGTCTTATACCAGAAATAATTTTTGACATCAACACTCTGGGAAAATTGTGCATCTTTTCTTCTACATTTAGTTCTTTATTATTCACAAGAGAGCTATCTTTGAATTGGGTAGACTGTAGAGATGTATCCTTCCTCTATCCTATCATAACTAGATGCCTTTTCATCGTATATTACAGAATCATTACTTTCATAACAAATTTTCAATGGTGTTTCAGCAATATGTCAAATGTTCATGTAAACATGAGTCTATTTCTGTACTTTCTATTCTGTTATTAATACACTTGCCTCTAATTATTATCTAATTATTTTAATTTGATTATAAGAACTATTATACCATCTGTTTTCAAAAACTTCTGAGTATATTTAATTCTATTTTCTTTTACTTATTTCTTAAAAACAATAAGTCAAAGTCCATCATGAAAACGATTTTGATTGCAATTTATTGAGTATGGTTTTGTCCAATATAATACTTATTCATGGGCTTGTTAAGTTCAGTCATTTTATTTAATATTACATTAACATATTTTTTTCTTTATAATCTTACGAAAACTTTAAAAATAAACTCTCTTGAATTTCATTCTTCTGAGAGGCCTTACCTGATGATACTTTTATGCTACTTCTTGAGTTTGGGAGTTCCAGGAAAAAACTTCAATTCTAACTTCAAATTTAAAATCACTTTTATGATAATAGATCATAAAGTATAATTGTTGCTATTGTCTTATTGCATTCAGAATCAAAATAAAAAATAAACAGGAGCCTAGATATTCCCAGAACCCAAGCATAGTTTTAGACTTTCAGTACATACTTATTTGAGTGTTCTGGCTGCCAGGAAGTTCAGAGCTAAATTGGAAGCTTATGTGCCATAAAAATCGTCCTTCGTGTATGTAGTAGAATTATAACGGTCCTAAAATTTTAAAATGTATATAAACTAGCTTGATTGACCTTGAGTTGTTTATTGAGGTTGTAAAATAATATATTTTATTTGATTTTTTTTCTGGTAGTATAAAATCTGTTCCTGAAGATATCTAATAAATGACTCTCAGATAAAAACAAACAAACCAAAAAACAAGATTCACTTTTTCTTCTTAATACATAATATTTTTGGTATTCTCTCTCATTGAGATTGTATTACTATCTTGAGATGCTTAATTTTGCAGTTTCACAGCCCCTGCTTTGTTTTGCTGAAAGCCCTTTACAAGTGTCAGAGTGACTTTTAAACTCTGACTTCCAGTCTTGGTAGCCCACTTCTACCTCACTTCCTAAAGCTAAACTATTTGGACCATGCACCGGTGTGATTTTTACTTCCTCTTCATTTGTGTTTCAAGGCTAATCCTTTACTTAATTGAGAGCTCAGCAATACACATAAGTTTGTTTAATATACTTTAAAAGCTAAAAATGCAATAGTATTTCTACGTTTATGAATAATTCAAGTAACACAAATTCACATGCAGTTCAACAACAAAGCAAAATGTTACTGGATTTTCCACAAGATAATCAATATATTTATTTTAATAATGGATATATAAGTAATTTATATTCAAACACTCAGAATATTAGTAAACTATGGAGCTTAAATTATGTTAATGCAAA
>NW_006159463.1:41440-55183 GCF_000334495.1 Tupaia belangeri chinensis
GGAAATTAAAAAGTTTCCGTGAGAGAACATGACTAGCCATTTTCAAGAATCTTAGCAATTGAAACTGAAATAATTTCAGGATAATACCAACCATGCACTGATTTCAAACTGCTCATTTCAAAATTTGTGAAAATTTATATTATCTATACGTGTATATATTATTCTAGGAGTTTTACAACACCAATCTTCAGAAGTCTTAGTGAAATTCTGAATTAAAATTCTTGGTAAACCTGTTTTGTACTCAATTATATTTATTATTTATTTTTATTTACTTTTTTAATACATTCAGTCATATTATTTAGCTTAAAAGGTGATCATTTCAATATGTAAACATTTCTCCCCGGTCGAGTTGATCAAAATATAACAACTCTACCTTCCTGTCTCAACAATGCTTTCTTCGTATCCCTCCTTCAAATGTTTTTCCCCAGGCCCCACTCTTCCGCATACACCACATCTGGCATTCACATCCACCTCTTGTTTTTGTACATCCTTTTGCCCGTCCGTTTCAGTTATAGAATGCAGACATTCAGTATATATTAAGTGGGGCCATACAGTGACTCTCCTTCATAGCCTGGTTTGCTTCACTCAGCAGTAAATCTTCCATATTCTTCCACTTTCTGCCAAAAGCCAGGGTTTCGTTGTCCTTAATGGCTGAATGGTATTCCATAGAGTATATGTGCCACAGTTTTTCAATCCATTCAGCCGTACGGGGGGCATTTGGGTTGGTTCCATGTCTTCGCAATTGTGAAAAGTGCCACAATAAACATCGATGTGCAAGCACTTTTCCAATGAGAAATTCTTCTGTCCTTTGGGTAGATGCCAAGAAAGGGATTGCTGGATCATATGGCAGTTCTATTTGTAAATTTTTGAGGAATCTCCAAATGGTTCTCCACAGTAGTTGGACTAAGTTACATTCCCACCAGCAGTGTAAGAGAGTTCCCCTTTCACCACACCCCCGCCAACACTTATCATTTTTTCTTTTTTTTAATCTTAGCCATTCTTACTGGGGTTAGGTGGAATCTCATTGTTGTTTTGATCTGCATTTCCCTTATGATGAGGGATGTTGAGCATTTTTTCATATGCCTTCTGGCTGTTCACATGTCTTCTTTAGTGAGTGTTCTTTTCAAATCCTTCTCCCATCTTTTAATAGGGTTCATTATCTTTTTTTCCAAACAGCTTCTTTAGTTTTGAATTTTTTTATATTTAAAATCAAAACTATTTCATCCCTAAAAGACTCTCCTTTCTGAATAGTGTTCTTACATGTTTGAATTAGATTATCACCTTTGAGGGCAATCCATTCTGGTCACCATATATTGGCAATTTATGAATAATGCTGTAATCAGTTTTACTCCTTTTACTGGATTTTACTTTTGGTTTTGCAACACTTCATGCAACCTTACACCAAGATTTTTTTTTATTTCATTTTCTCTTTTGCATTCAATCACATTATTTAGCTGACAAACTGAATAGTTCAACATGTGAAGATTTCTCCCTAGTCCAGCTGACAATATCATAAAAGTATCTTCAACAGATAATACCACAATTCTTTGTCTCATTAATGCTTTGCCTCTCTATTTTTTCTTCTAAATGTCCTTCCTCAGACTCTTTCATACACACTATATCTGGTATTTACATCCATTTACTGAAGATTTTAAATCAATTTTATTTCTTTTTAAAATAGTGTAAGAATTTTCTATTTCTTCCCTCATAAGGGTGTTTTGAGATTGGACGAATCTAATAAAATCAGTCATTTGTGAACTGAATCAAACCTAGGTTATGTGATCTTCTTGAATATCTTATTATCCAGTAGTTTGGATGACTAGTATAATGATAAATTTGTGTGGATGATGATGTTCCCAACTGCATTCTGAATCATCAAAGAAAGACTAGATTAAGTTTAGAATAGTTTTAGTTCCAAGTGACTCATCTGTCTCATTAATCTCCTAAATCCAGCTTCAAAATTCTTCAGAATATTTCTTCAGAGAAATTCACATTCATAGCACTAGGATTAATGTTCAAATAGTTTCCTTTTAAAAAATTTTAGTGGCAAAATATGCACATTGATAGGTCATAACTTTTCAGTACCTACTGTATGTGTGGCTTTGAGCAATTTACAGAATCTTCATAAATATCTGTAAGATTGGTAAAATAATGCCTTGTCATGCATTATTGACAATGCATACAATCAGCTTAGTTCAGAGTCTGTCAGGATCTTATACACATTTCCTCGCTAAAATGTCATTATTTTGTTAATGTTTTTCAGTCATTTTTAAATTACATTTTTGTTGTTTCCTGGACCAAAAATATAAATTATTTTCAGGGCTCACAGGTGGCACAGAGGTTGAAGTGACTAGATTCCACTTGGCTGACTGCAGAATTTGAGTCTGGACTCCACGGCTTGGAAATCATGCAGTGGGCATGTGTATGTGTGCCCACATGCCCTACAACAAAGTAAAAATAAATAAACAAATTATTTTATCTCATAACTGGTCCACAGATCTCCCACTTCATCTCCAACAGAGCAATGGGACATTCATTGAGCCAAACTACTCTCACAACTACCTAATTTTCTCGTGTGAATTTACGATTCAGATTACCGTCTATCTTTCTTCATCTGGTACATTGTATAGATTTTCTGTGATTTTAAAATTTATCTCTATTTTCTTTTGTTTTTCCTTTTGTGAAATTTTTGCTATAGGATGTGTGTACTCACTGGAGAGACTGTGAGAGACTGAGAGTCAGATAGCAAAAAAACATCCTCCTGGCCTGATGGCCACAGTGCAACCCCTTCTCCTCCACTGTCCACTCAAGGTTTTGGGAATGCATGCACACACACCCAGTGCAAGTTTTAAGTCACCAGATCAAAGACTTGAACCATGGTTGGCCATGTGGGAATCCAGCAACGTAACCATTATGACATCTGCTGGTCCCTATCTCTATTTTCTGCTATTTGCTTTTATTTCTCTTTTTTAAATGAAACTCAGTTTCATCAGCTAAAGCAAGAAGATAATCAATCAGTTTGTGAACTGTGAAGATTGAATTGTGAACATTTTGAAATCTAGCACAGAGTCTGAGAAATAAATACCACACGACACAATAAACTGCCTATGTTCACTATACCATAACATGATTTTTTGTTTGTTTGGTTTTGGAAGGTTTTTTCATTCATTCATTCATTCATTCATTCATTCATTCATTCGTTCAGTAAGGAAAGAAGGAGAATGAGAGATGGAGAGAGAGGCATTTTTGACAGGGACTCACTGTACCATGATCCTCCTGCCTCAGACTTTCAGTTAGTTAGGATTTTAGGCATTTGTCTCTGCACCTGGCCTGTTTAGATTGGCTGAGGAGATGAACTGGGGCCTCCCATGCACAGCTAGCCCTGTGCAGAAATGTCTCACTGCTTATGCCATCTTAGCTGGGTTCCATGACATAAACTTCTAGTTAAATCTTATTGCCCACTAAATCATTAAAATTGTACTTATTTCCTGTTGCCACTTTCTCTCCCTACTAATTGTCATATATTCATCATACTAACTATTAATTATTTATGATAATCTTTAAGGACCCCTTTGCCTAAACAAACCTTACAACTTTTGAAGAACAAGTTGATCTTTTCATGATGTTTCGTTACTGTAACTAAACCTGATACTTTCAAGATTACAATGTTATTAAAATAAGAGTTTAAGGGACCAGTAGATGGTGTAATAGTAACGAAGCTGGGCTCCCATATAATAGACTATGGTTAGAGTCCCGGACCTGGCTTAAAACTCATATTAGGCACATGTACGTGCATGGCCAAAGTCTGGAGAAGAGAAGGGACTGTGATGTGACCAGTCTCCCTGGGGGGCAGGGGGGGAGTGATTTCTTCCTTTCTGTCTCTCTCTCTCTGTCTCTCCTGAGAGCACGTGTCCTTTAGCAAAAATCTCTCTACAACAAAACAAACAAAAGGATAAGAGGTTAAAATATTCCCCTCATTCCTTTCTCCCACTTCTGTGTTTCACATACAATTTGTCTGTAACAGCTCAGATTCTAACAGAGGGGAGGGATAAACCCAATGCTGCATATAAGCTCATTGGCTTAAGAAATCTGTGAAGACAGTGCTCGTGAGCCAGTTCAGACGCTCTTGAGCATTTGTTCTTTGATTTCTCCCACTCAAAGTTCACACAGCTGAGAAAGTAATGCTTTTGAAATGCTGCTTTTTACAAACGTTTAAATGGCAGAAAACGAATGACAAATAATTATCTGGTTGGGTAACACAAATGTGAGTGGTGCAACATGCTTCTGTGACTTGTGGCTCCCTTCCCTAAGGTTCTGGCTATAGTGCTGGATTTTAACCCATTTCTAAGAATGATGACTAGGTTGAATAGTAAGTATTCTCAGGGAACCTTATACTCACATGCCAAATAACCAGTAGTCTAAGAAATAGAGAACAGTCCAATAAAAGGGACAAACATCATTTTACATTTACTGAAGCAGAATTCTTTGAGAAAATGAAAAATGATTTTTACATATAAAAGTTTAAAAATATATATTAAGATAAAATAAACTATTAATATAAAATAATACATTTTACATATTGAAAAATGTCATTTAATTAAAGTACTCAAAAGATAGAATAAAGAGGAGAATCATGTTTTGAAAAACAACAGTTATTGAGCTGAAAATTAAGATGGAAAATCGTCTAACAGGAAAATATATTTTTTTAATTACAAAGAGATGTGATAGGTAGATATAGAGGGGGTGACAGCAAAATAATTGACAATAGGGTGACCAGGAGTCAGCATATTGGCTATGTCCCTGGACTCCCACGTAGTCCCGCGGTTCGCGTCCCGGACCCAGTGGCTTAAAACTCACACCAGGTGCGTCTGTGTGTGTGCCCAAGATCCTGAGAGGAGAATGGAGGAGAAGGGATTGCAGTTTGGCCATCCCCCCTGGGGGGTGATTTTTCACTTTCTTTCTCTCTGTCTCTCTCTCTCTCTGCGAGCGCATGTGCCCTATAGCAAAAAACCTCTCCAAAAAAATAAATAAATAAATAAATAAATAATTGACAACATCAAGTAGGAAAAGGAAAATATTTAAAGAAATACTGGACATATTTCACGTAGTTAAAAAAAGATGAAAGGCCTAACATCTAAAGCTAAGGATGTTATTCGATAGTGTATTGATAGTATATGGAAGCGAGAAAGAAAAAGCCACAGTTAAGTACATGTTAGTAAATGTAACAATATTAAATCCTAAGAGAAAATTCTAAAAGCATGAAGAGGAAAAAATGCAAATTTTTAGTATTTGATTTACAGAGGGTTTTGGAGTTGGAATTGTCCTTCAGAGATTCCTTCCTCACATGCATACCACCATTGATAGTCATTGGATATGGGTTGCTTCTAGGAAGGGCACATTACCTTGGATTGAGTAGTTCTTGTCAAATGAAGTTAATTCGTGGAGAGGTTATTCATAAGAATCATCAGCATTCAACAATCTTGGTGCGATCAGGGTGCTGTCAAGAGCAACCTCTATAATTTGTTTTCTTCAATAACCTCACAGGTCTCCCTGCTTCTGCCCTTGCCATGCAATACCTACTCTTACATCCAGCCAAACTATAGATCTGATTGTTTTACTCTTGCAGTTAAGTCTTTCCGTAATTCCCATCTACTTGAAGCCAAAATCTTTTCAACAATGATCAAAGGAGGAAAAATGAAAAGATTATTGTGTTAAGCAATATTTATGTAACTAAAGACATATAAGACGATATAATGTGAAGAAAACAGGCTTTATGGATCAGGGCCTTTAGGTTGACTATGAAAGAAACACACAGACGATTAATTTAATATACCAAGAATATAAGAGGAAGATCAACTCTTACGAAAACCATCTTCTCAGCCAAAGGCAAAGGCAAAAGATAAAATGACAAAAGCCACAGTGAATATGTGATATGATATGATAATAAGCTAGTAGAAACACATCCTCTCCTTGTCATTTCTGGAGCTCTGTGCTACTCCAGTGCTGTGCACGTAATTTGCTTGTGATTTCTTAGAAATCATGTTTACTCATTATGGTTTCTAAATAATATCTCCCATGCTTTATGCTGAATTCACATAGCAGAGATGACTCACAAAAAGCAATGATCAGAGTTTACTAGCAGACTAATGATAGTCAATTTTCTAAGAAGTATTTGTCTCTGTTCTTTCATTTTTGTCTCAAATTCTTTTCTTTTCTTTGAGTTTTTCTTTTGAAATTTACCAGAGGGCATGTGCACTTGTCAGAAAGTGATTCAGAAGACACAGAGAGAGAGGGAAAGTTAGATAGAGGGAAAGTGAGAAATACACCCCCTCCCTCGGGGTATGGTCATGCTACAATACCTTCTCCTCCATTTCTCCTTTTATGACTTTTGGGCATGCATGCACATGTACCTGGCATGTTTTTCAATAAGCTGAATTTGGGACTGGAACTATGCAGTCAACCAAATGAGTTCCAGCTGTTGTAATCTTGTCACCTGCTGACCCCTCTCAAACTGCTTTCTATCTTGCAATCCCTTCCAATTTTGAGGTAGAGGATACTATAGTCAAAAATTTATTATGCAAATGCATCTCAAGGATCAGTGAACTTTTCTTTTCTCTGTAGATTAAGAGGCCCTTCAAGATTTGTAATGACCTTCTCTTTTATCACCATTATTTATGCAGTCACATGGGACACCTTGTCACCTGCGTACCACATCAATCACTTGGCATTTTGCACTGGCTGTTCTTTCTGAGACCCTTTCTACCAGAATTACCTAACATCCTCCTCTTTTTTCAAATTTTTGCACAAGTCTCACCTCCTCAAAAGGCTTATCTTTCTGTCCTATTTATTATAATACTCTGTGCTCTCAATCTCCCTTAAATTCTGTTTTGTTTTTTCAATTTTCCCTAAGAGCATTTATCACCTCATATCATACTAATTTATTATGTGTATTTGTCAGTCTCCTCCACTATACTGTAAGCTTTGCTAAAGGGCCTCCTTATCTTCAAATACCACCTCTGACTTTACAATAAAGCATTGATTCTGAAAATACTTTGAAAAGTTAAAATTATGTTCCAAATGTGATCAATATCAATGTGTATCCTATACGTGTATGATAGTTTGTATGCTTGAAAATACAGTTATTTAAAATGAGAGGACCAGGGCCTTAGATACTGAACCATCATCCACTGAATACTTGTCTTTGGGAAATTGATTTAATCTGTTGGATTTGCATGGCTAAAATACTGAACGTCTTTATTCCCTGATTCAACTCAAATCCCTCAGCATAGATTATGAGACTAGATTCACATGCGCATGGTTTATTCTAGAAATGTTCCCAGTGAAGTAGGTAGAGTGAGATAGCTCAGTCCCACTCTAAAGACGAAAAAGCCAAGCAAAGGTGCGATTCCAGTCCAAGTCCAGCTTCATCCTGACAATGTAGTGAAGTATTAGGATATAAATTGTATCATAGTGTTTGTCCAGCAAGGAGGCAAGATAACTGAGTTTAAAATTTCCGTAAATGTTGGTATAAACCTTTTCCTCTATGCAGTTCTATCTGGGACCAGGGGAGAATTAAGTCCCAGTCACTGCCATCCAGGCAAAGTGACGCTAACAGCCCCAAATTAGTCCTCTGCCATATATGGTAGCTGGAGCTAATGGAAACAAAGGACATAGCATCATGGGAAAAAGTACTCATGAGTATTAAATGGTGTTGAAGTACACATATTTAGAGCAGTGCCAGCATTTATGGCATCCCTCCAGAAGGAACTGGTTTGATAAATCAGGAAATTGTGTTACTTTAAAGACTTCAAAGGGGGACCAGCAGATGGTGTAATGGTCACATCACTGAAATCCCATATGGCTGACCACAGTTCAATTTCCCGACCCATCAACTTGAAACTCATGCTGGGTGCACGTGCTTACCCCAAATCCCAAGAAGATAATGGAAGAGAAGGGATTTCATCATGGCCATATACCCTGGGGAATGATTTCTCACTTTCTGTCTCTTTTTATCTCTCTGCTAAGTACATTCACCCTACTGTAAAAATCTCTCTAAAATAAATAAATAAAGATTTTAAAGGTCTAAAGGGCAGTTCTAGGTTTGGATCTTAAGCAACATAACTCTTGTTGCTGGCTGGTGCTGAAGGGGGATAAAATACACACAGACAGAAATAAAGCTGAGACAGTACTAAGATTTGCCTGAACCCAGGGAGTTAACCAATGCGACTTTCAATCCACTGAGATCTGTATATTCTACTGTAACCCACACAAAATATTCATGAAGTTATCTTCACTGATAAATCATAAATTTCAATGATAATATCTATTAAACTATCTGCAAGAACTCTATCTTTACCAGGAATAAGGCATTTGGAAATCCTAGAACAATAATTATAAATTAAACTATATGCTGTTAGAAAAATTAGTTAAAGTGTCATAAATGCTGGAAAAGTAGAGATACTACAAGCAAGCCAAAGAAACTTTTATTTATTTACTTAAGTAGCCTACTAAAGTGTCCAATTTGTTCAGTGAATTGTGGCTAATGGAAGATGCAGTAAAGTCTCAAAATTACTAACTACAAGCTTCATTTCTTTCTACTTCCACTACCTGCTGAATGGAAGGAATGGAAAAGAACATTGCAGTGGAAATGGGCAAAGTACAGTGTGGAAAAATAATCAAAGAGGATGAGTAATTAAGAACAAAAATTAGGGAAAAAAATAAAACAAGATACTTAGGCGTTCTCTGCACTTTCATTCTTAAAAAATTGCTTCCAAAACCAAAATAAAGGTAATACATGAATAGATGATTAATTTTCTGTGCTATAAAGAAATGTTCTCAGGACCAGCAGTTCGCGTAATGGCTATGTCGCTGGATTCCCATGTAGTCGACCGTGGTTCGTGTCCCGGACTCGGTGGCTTGAAACTCACGCTGGGTGCGTGTGCGTGCATGCCCAAGATCCCAATAGGAGAATGGAGGAGAAAGGATTGTGGTGTGGCCATCCCCCCTGGGGGGTGATTTCTCGCTTTCTGTCTCTCTGTCTGTCTGGCAAGCGCACACACCCTATAGCAAAAACCTCTAAAAAAGAAAAAAAAAAAAAAAGAAGTGATCTCAAAATTCATTGATGGATTGATTGACTAACTTGCTTGGTTATTAAAGATCACACGGTATCCTGTATAGGAATCTAGGTATATAATATTGAACATCTTCAAAATACAATAAATTTTCAGGACCAGCAGTTAGCGTAATGGCTATGTCACTGGATTCCCATGTTGTTGACCATGGTTTGAGTCCAGGACCCGTGGCTTAAACTTACACCGGGTGCGTTTGCATGCATGCCCACGATCCCGAGAGGAGAATGGGGGAGAAGGGATTGCGGTGATGCCATCGCCCCAGGGAGTGATTTCTCGCTTTCTGTCTCTCTGTCTCTCTCTGTCTGCCTAGCGAGCGCATGTGCCCTATAGCAAAGACCTCTCAAAAAATTTAAAAAATAAAATAAAATACAATAAATTTTATTTTGTAATGTGTATTTCAGTAAAATTGTATTCATGCAAAATCAAATAAAATAGGTAAAAATCAATATGTATATATATATAGATAAATGGCCATGCCACAGTCCCTTCTCCTCCACTGGGGATCTGGGCATGCATTCACACACTCCAGGCCTGAGTTTAAGCCAGCAAGTCCGGGACTCAAACTGTTGTCAACTACATGGGAGTTCAGCGACATAGCCATTACACTAACTGTTGGTCCCCATATTTCTTTTTAAACTACAGAATAATAATTAGACTAAACTAGACAAAGATATCTACTTTGAAATAAGCAGCCAGGTATCAGCTAGAGCAACAACACATCTTTTTTTCATTTTTTATTTTTTAGAGAGATTTTTGCTGTAGGGTGCATGCACTTGCTGGAGAGAGAGAGAGAGAGAGACAGAGAGACAGAAAGCAAGAAATCACACCCAGTAGGGATGGCCACATATCAGTCCCTTCTTCACCATTCTCCTCTTAGAATTTTAGGCATTGAAACACGTGCACCCAGTGTGAGTTTCAACCCATGGGGTCCAGGACTCAAACCATGGTCGGCCATGTGGGAGTCCATACATAACCATCATTCCACCTGCTGTTCCCCCCAAAATTTATTTATTCTGTGTGAGAGAAAGAGAGAGACACCCTAGCAGGTTCTTTATGTTGTGATACACCCTTCTCTCAATCAGCCTGAATTATGAGTACACATACATGCTCAACATACATTTAAAGAAGTCCCAGGGCAAGAACTCACTATGTTCTGATGTGGGTTTGGCATCACCAAGTATTGTGTTACTGTCATACCATCATCTGGCTCTCCAAAGCATCTTTAAAATAGGAATGAATACAAAATAAATAGGGCTAAAACATTACTTGCAAACCCTTACTCAAGACTAGGAAAAAGAAATGACCATAGTTTTAAAAGCTCCGAAATTTGAACCTCTTTGATTAGAATAGTTCTATACGATGAAGAAGCAGCATTGTTAGAAAACAACTCTATAATTTGAAGCAATCATTTCCTAAAAGCAAACACTTGTCTTATTTCAACCCTTCATAATGTCAGCAAATCAAGAAAACCATACAATGGCAGATTTATTTAGAGTCAAAGCAAATAAAGATAAGAGCTATGGCAAACATTTCTGGAAGCTTTGTCTAACCAATCCTTTGGAATGGAATGGTTTTAGCTGAAAATGGCTCTACAATTTTCTTGGAATGTTTACCATTCATCAGAGAAATGACTGTTTCTATAAAATTTGACCAAAGAGTAAGTAAAAAATAATACAAGTAATGATTCTTCTGTTAAAAATGTAAAAAACAAA
Organism: Tupaia belangeri chinensis; assembly: GCF_000334495.1. Taxonomy (NCBI): domain Eukaryota; kingdom Metazoa; phylum Chordata; class Mammalia; order Scandentia; family Tupaiidae; genus Tupaia; species Tupaia belangeri. The sequence continues at coordinate 52,284 of NW_006159463.1, forward strand.
CTCCAAATTGCTTGCAATTGAATAAAAGGTAGGGTTATTTGTTGTCTTTTGTTAGTATTTCTAGGGTTTTTTTCTTTTGGGTTAATAGTAATTTTTATTTTCTTAGTTGGTTATGTATTGAAATATTCTGATGTAAGAAAATGAGATGTAAGCAGTTATGATTTTTTACTGGATTAAGATACAGTTATATTTTATAGCTAAAATTTTAGCATAATCAATCAGAGTACTGATATGATTAAATATAATAATAAATTCAGAACACAAGGAATTATTTATAATATCCATTAGGCTGTATTAGTACTTATAGTGGTATTTCCTATGCATTAAGAGAAAGAAAGGAGTAAAATATTTAGCACTCACTATATGGCATGATTAAGCATCATAGTGTATGTGTGTGCATGTGTGCGTGTGTGTGTGTGTGTATTTAGAGATGTTTGCTGTAGAGTGCATGCACTCACCAGAGAGACAGAAAGAAAGTAATAAGTCACCACCACCCCCCCCGGGGGGGGGGAATTGGCTATACCACAATTCCTTCTCCATTCTTCTCTCAGAATTTTGGCCATACTTGAACACATCCCCAAAGTGTTTCAAGCTGCCAGGTCCAGAATTCGAAATGTGGTCAACTGTGTTAAAGTTCAGAGCTTCTACAACTACACTGTCTTCTGACCCACTGAATATATTTTTGAAAACTATGCTTTTGCAGATTAAGTGAAACACTAGTCTCTTAAGAATGATAAGTTATATATATTTTAAGAACAGCTGGTGGCATGGTGGCTAAGATAGCTGTATCCCACATGGCCAGCTGCACATTTCTAGCCCTGGACCTGGAGACATGAAAATGCACAGGGTGCAAGTATGTGCATGCCCCAAATCTCGAAAGGAGGGAGGAATAGAGGAAAAAATGGCAATGTGACCACTCCCTTTCTCACTTTCTCTTTCCATCGCTCTCTCTTATGAGCATATGTGCCCTCTAATACATTTTACAAAGAAAGAATTTTCCAAAAAATATTGACAGATTAAATTTCCTCCCTGACTTATATTTAGTGCATTAAACATACTTTTTTCTTTTTTACTCTTTTAATATAGTATAATTATTTTATAACTGATGATAGTATAATTGATTTTAAGAGATAAAATAGCATTTAAGGGATAAATGAAAATTCTTTGTAAAACATGTTCTCTTTTTAAATGCATCATTTATTTTGTTGTACTAGTATTTTGGTTTATATTTCTATACCTATGATCATGATAAACATTGACCTTTGATTTTTATTCCATGCAATAACCTGGCCAGATTTTGTTTATAAAGTTATGTTAAATTACATTGGACTTGTAACATATCTTGCAAAATGCTTCCTCTTTACTACTTCCTAAAACACCTTAGCTTACTAAGTAAGGTCTTCTCGCTTTAATATTTGGTAGAACTCAATGGGGAAATTGAGTCTGTATTGGATGTTTTCTTTACAGAAAATTTTAAACAAGATTTATTTATTTAATAGTTAAAAAACATGAACTTTTTGTGTTTTTACTAAAATTTATTTAATATGCAGGCCAGCTGGTGGAGTGGTGGTTAAGGAGCTGGAGTCCCACATGGTCTACCCCAGCTTGAGTCTTGGACCCGGTAGCTTGAAAATCATACTGTGTGAGTGTGCATGAGTGCCCAACATCTTGAAAGAAAAATTGAGATGGGATTGTGGTGTGGACATTCCCACTGGGGGATGATTTCTCATTTTACCTCTATCTGTCTCTATCTCTCTGGTGAGCTCATGCACCCTATGGCGAAAACTGAAAAAAAAAAATACTAATTATATACATGAAACACCTAAGCTTTCTAACTTACTAGCATAATTTTTAAAATATCCTTATCCTCTTCTTGCTATCTCTCCTTCTGTCGTGACAATCTTTCTGAACTGATATTGCATTATAGTGCCTTCTTTCATTTTAATGTAATCATTCTTGTACTAGACATATCAAGTATATTAACAATCTCATAGAAGCAACTTTTGGATTTATTTATTCTTACTGTTTGTTTTCTATTTTAATTTTTTTATTATTTCATATTTGTCGTATATTCTCTTTCTTTTAAAAACGTTTTTAAATAAATACTTAAATGATTTTTTTACTTATTTTTTTCAATTTTTGTGTTGCTTTCTTGCTAAGCACACATTAATTGTACATTACCAATTTAATATTCAGTGTTTTCTGTATTAATCATTCAAGTTTTTAAAGTTTAAGTATCTATTTTCTGAGCTAGATAAAGAGAAAGAGAAAGTGAGAGAGAAAGAAGAGTTCCCTTGGCAGAGTCTTGTCATTCTCACTTGCCCATGCTCCTAACCAAGATAGATCACAAGTTTGCTGCCATGCCCAACACACACAATTCAACATGGGATCTGAACCTGGGTACACCATGTGGCTCCAGCATAGCAAAGCAGTATCCGGTCACTTGTGCCACCGTGGCTGAATCACATTTCACTTTTTCCTAATTTTAATTGTAAGCTTAGTTTTATAGTCTTTCAACTATACTCTTAATTTTGGATAAATGAAATGTTTCACATTTGCTCCAGCTTTGCTTATAGTAAAATGAAGATACAAAATCAACCTTACTACCATTTTGCTGTGAAGTTCAAATGTGTTAGAAGAGAATTCGGCATATATATGTTAGTCATATTATTGTCTGACTTGACTTTGACTAGTGTCAAGTGTCCTGTATTGATTCTCTATGAAATCTTTACAACAACCATAAACTGATACTTCACAAGGTAAAGTAGCTTGCTTAATGTTGTACATTTTTGAAAATGAGTGAGTGAGCCCATGTTATTTCAGAGTACATATTCTGTTTATTCTCTACTTCAAACCTTTTATTATACACAGAAAAATATAAAATTTGAGAGTCATGGGAA
>NW_006159463.1:55196-57848 GCF_000334495.1 Tupaia belangeri chinensis
AAATAATCTTTCTCAATATCTTCCCTTAACAAAACATGGCATTTTTTGGGGGTAACCATAATCACAAGTGGAAATATTCAGATTTTTTAGCTCCTCTACTGAATAGGGCAGAAATATAAAAGGCATTTCTAGCCTACAAGGTACACATAGATATTGCTTTCTTTCTATCAAATTTCCATAGAAGATAGAATTGCTGACTATTATATAGGCAAAAGGTGGAAAATAACACAGCCAGACTAAGAGAATTGTTTGGCCTGTGGCCCAAAGTCTAAACTGAATGGATTTTCTTCCTCTCTTTTCCTAACCATACAATACATTATGCTTTTCATCTATAGTAAGAAATCCAGAGACTGGTCGGTAAATACACCCCACAAAACCCATCAGGAATTTATATTTTTATTTATTTATTTTTTATTTCATGTTCTTTTATACATCTTTTATTCAATCATGTTATGTAGCTTACAAAGTGAATATTCCAACATGTGTATATTTCACCCTTGTCCAGTTGATAGTACTATAAAATTATCTTCAACAGATAATACCACCTTTCTTTATCTCATTAATGCTTTGCCTTTCTATTTTTCTTCTAAATATCCTTCCTCAGACTCTACTCTTTCACACACACTCTATGTGGTATTCACAACCATTTACTGTGTTTCTATATCCTTTAGTCAATCAGTTTCAGTCACAGAGTGTGGACACTTGGTTTATAGTAAGTGAGGGTATACAATGTCTCTCCTTCATAGCCTGGCTTGCTTCACTCAGCAGTAAATCTTCCATATTCATCCATTTTGTGTCAAAAGCCAGGGGCTTTTTTTTTTTAATTGCTGAGTAGTATTCCATAGAGTATATGTGCCATAGTTTTTCAATCCATTCATCTGTTATGAGCATTTGGGTTGGTTCCATGTCTTAGCAATTGTGAATAATGTTGCAAAAATCTCACTGTGGAAACACTTTGCTGATTAAGAATTTTTTTGTCTTTTGGGTAGATCCCAAAGAGTGAGATTGCTGGGTCATTTGGTAGTTCTATTTGTAGATCTTTGAGGAATCTCCAAATTGTTCTCCACAGTGGCTAGACCAATTTACTTTTATACAAACAATGTAAGAGAGTTCCTCTTTCCCCACCCCCCCACCAGGATTTATCATTTTTTTTTTTCAATCTTAGTCATTCTGACTGGTGTTAGGTGGTATCTCATTGTTTCGATCTACATTTCCCTTACAATGGGGGTTGTTGAGCATTTATTCATATGCCTTTGGCTATTCATATATCATCCTTAGAGAGTGTTTTTTCAACTCATTCTCTCATCTTTTAATAGGGTTGATCATCTTTTCTCAGGACAGCTACTTGAGTTCCTTGTGTATTCTGGTTATCAGTCCCTTCTATGATGTATAATTTACAAAATCATTTTCCCATTCTAAGGGCTATTGATTCACACTAGTTACTGTGTCTTTCACCATGAAGAAACTTCTTAGTCTGATGTATTCCCCCTTATCTATTTTGGGGATTATTGATTGTGCTTTGGGGGTCTTATTTAAAAAGTCTTTGCCTACCCCAATATCTCCCAGAGTTTCCCTAGTGTTTTCCAGAAGCAGTTTTATAGTTTGATGTCTTAGATTTAGATCTTTGATCCAACTTGAATTGATGTTTGTCAAGGGTGAGATGTAGGGGTTCAGATTCACCTTTCTGCAGGCCGTTATTCAGTTTTTCCAGCACTATTTGTTGAAAACGTTTTTGTTTTTCCACTGGATTGACTGGTACCCTTTGTCAAAAATCAATTGACTGTATGCTTGGGAGTTTATTTATAGGGGTCCTATTCTGTTCCACCTGTCTATTTCTGTGCCAGTACCATGCTATTTTGATTACCACAGCTTTGTAGTATATTTTTGGGTCTGTAAGTGAGATGCCACCCATTCTATTCTTCTTGTGCAGGATTGCTTTGATAATATGAGGTCTTTTATGATTCCGGACAGATTTTTCAATTGTCTTATCTAGATCTGTGAAGAATGTGTCTGGTACTTTGATTGTGATTGCATTAAGTATGTAGATTAATTTGCATAGCATTGCCATTTTGATTTTATTAATTCTTCCAATTCAAGAACATGGGATGTCCTTCCACTTTTTTGTATCATTTTCAATTTATTTTTTTAGTTTCTCGTAGTTTTCTTTGTGGAGGTCTTTAACTTCTTTAGTTAGATTTATTCTTAGGTATCATATACTTTTTGTGGCTATGGTAAATGGAATTACTTTTTTCAGTTCTATCTCAGTCTGCCTGCTATTCATGTATAGAAATGCTATAGATTTCTGTATGTTAATTTTATACCCTGCATCTTTACTGTATCCATGTATTACTTAGAGGAATTTTTTTCATGGAAGCCATTGGACTTCTGTTTATACAATCATGTCATCTGCAAATAGATTTTCACCCCTTCTTGTCCTATTTTAATGCCTTTAATTTTTTTTCCCTTTTTTGACTATGTAGGCAGGGACTTTGAGTAATGTACTGAAAGGGAGTGGAGAAAGCGGGTGTCCTTGTATTATACCCATTTTTTTAAGAGGTTTTTGCTATAGGGCGTGTGTGCTTGTCAGACAGACAGAGAGAGACAGAGAGAGACAGAGAGACAGAAAGCGAGAAATCACTCCCCCCCCCCGAT
>NW_006159463.1:57892-83374 GCF_000334495.1 Tupaia belangeri chinensis
CTCCCAGGATCTTGGGCACACACGCACACGCACCCAGCGTGAGTTTAAGCCACCGGATCCAGGACTCGAACCACAGTCAACTACATGGGAGTCCAGTGACATAGACATTACACTAACTGCTGGTCCCCATATTATACCCATTTTTAGCGGAAAAGCTTTCAGCTTTTCTCCATTCAGGATGATGATCACTATGGGTTTTTCTTATATAGCTTTTATTGCGTTGAGAAATGATCCTTCTATGCCAATATTGCTGAGAGTCTTCATCATGAAGGGATGTTGTATCTTATCAAATACTTTTTCTGCATCAATTGATATGATCATGTTGTTTTTTACCTTTTTTCCTCTTAATAATATGTATTACATTTATGGTTTTGTGTATGTTGAACCAACCTTGCATTCCTGGAATAAAGCCTACCTGATCATGATGTATAATCTTTTACATAAGTTGTTGGATACGATTTGTTAATATCATGTTGAGAATCTTTGTGTCTATATTCATCAGAGATATTGATCTATAGTTTTCCTTCCTTGTCCTGTCCTTATCTCTTTTAAGGACAAGAGTGATGGAGGCTTCATAGAATAAATTATTGGAGAGATTCACCTTTTTGGATCTTTAGAAATAACTTGAGCAGAATGAGGGTTAATTCTTCTTCGAAAGTTTTGTAGAATTCGGAGGTGAAGCCATCAGGGCCAGGGCTTTTTGTTGTTGTTGTTGTTGATGATGTTGGAGGTTATTTATTACTGATTCGATCTCCTGGCTTGTTATGGGCTTATTTAGACTTTCTATATCCTCCTGGCTCAATCATTTGGGTCAGTCCTAGGTTTTAGCAATTGTGAATAATGCTGTAATAAACATAAATGTGAAAGCACTTTTCTGACTGAGCAGTTTCCTGTCCTTTGGGTAGATACCCAAGAGTGGACTTCCTTGATAATATGGTAGTTCTATTTGTAGGTCTTTGAGGGACCTCCATATTGTTCTTCATATGGCTATACTAATTTACTTTCCCACCAACAGGGTAGGAGAGTGACCCTTTCATCATATCCCTGCCAACACTTATCATTTTATATTTTTTAATCTTCACCATTCTGACAGGGATTAGAAGATATCTCATTGTGATTTTCATCTTCACCTCCCCTATGATGAGGGATGTTGAGCATTCTTTCATTAGCTTTTAGCCTGTTTGTATGTTTTCCTTAGAGAGTTGTTCGTTCAGCTCATTTTTCCATCTCTTAATTGGGTTAATCATTTTTTTCAAGGAGATTATTTGAGGTCCTTTGTATTCTTGTTTTCAGTCCCTTATTTGTAGTATAGTTTACAAAAATATTGTCCCATTTTGAGGGTTGTTGATTCACATTAATTACTGTAGCTTTGGCTGTGCAAAAACTTCTTAATCTGATGTAATCCCACTTGTCTACTTTGGGAATTACTGCCTGTGCTTTGAGGGTCCTATTTATGAAGTCTTTGCCTACCCCAATGTCTCCTAAATTTCTCCAGTGTTTCTACCAGTAGTTTTGTAGTTTGAACTCTTAGTTTTAAATCTTTGATCTTCTTGGAAACAAGGGTTCAGATTCATCTTTTTGGGGTGGATACCAGTTTTTCCAGCACCATTTGTTAAAGAGATTTTCCTTTTCCCACTGGATCAATTGGTACCTTTTGTCAAAAATCAGATGGCTGTATGTTTCAAGGTTTATTTCTGGGATCTCTATTGCATTCTATTGGTCCACATGTCTGTTCTTGTGTCAATACCATGCAATTTTATCACAGCTTTGTAATATATTTTGGGGTCGAGGAGTGAGATGCTGTCCTCTCCACTCTTCTTGTGTAGGAATGTTTTTACAATATGGAGTCTTTTATGATTCCAGACAAATTCTATGATTACCTTTTCTAGAACTGTGGAGAAGGTCTCAAAGTTATAAATGAATACAATAAAGTGGGAAGATGCAAAATAAACTTATAAAAATCTATAGCATTTTTATATACAGACAAGCAGATAGAAGCCGAAGTGAAGAATGTAATCCCATTACCATAGCCACAAAATGTATAATATACCTAGGAGTAAATCTTAGCAAGTAAGTGAAAGACCTCTACAAGAAAAACTATAAAAATATTTTAAGAATCAATAGAAAAAATGACACAAAAAAGTGGAAGGACATTCCATTATCCTAGATTAGGAAAGTTAATATAATCAAAATGTTAATTCAACCCAAGTTAATTTACATATTTAATGCAATCCCTGGCCAATTACAGAGAACATTGTCTTCCTAGCACACAGTACTGTAGATCGAACAAGGGATTTTTCAAAGTCAAAGTCCCAGACCCATATCTAAAAATGTTGATTCATTGGAAAAGGATATTTGCATTTTTATAAACACTAGATTCTAATTCAAGTGGTATAAATAACATATTAAGAGATATGCTAATTGGAAGAATGTATATTTTCAGTCCAAAATACTTAGATTACATAAGAGGTACTGAAAAGCATACAAGTCCTGGCTTTTAGAACACATTCTGAAAATTGCAGCTCTTTTTCAGCCCCTCATACCAGCCATAGGAAAACTCCAATTCCTAGAATAGAGGGCTAATTGCCATTTGCACTAGTAAATTAAAGAGACCTCATTGGAGGGGCCAGCAGTTGGCATAATGGATATGTGGCTGGACTCCTATGTAGTCTACCATGGTTCAAGTCCCAGACCTGGTGGCTTAAACTCATGCCAGGCACATGTGCGTGCATGCCCAAGGTCCTGAGAGGAGAATGGAGGAGAAGGGATTGTGGCATGGCCATTCCCCCTGGAGGAGATGATTTCTTGCTTTCTGTCTGTCTTTCTGGCAAGGCCATGAGCCCTATTAGCAAAAAACTTTCAAAAAAAAAAAAAAGAAAAAGAAAGAAAGAGAAAGAGAGAAAGAGAAAAAGAAAGAAAGGAAGGAAGGAAGGAAGGAAGGAAGGAAGGAAGGAAGGAAGGAAGGAAGGAAGAAAGAAAGAAAGAAAGAAAGAAAGAAAGAAAGAAAGAAAGAAAGAAAAAGAGACCTCATTAGATTGAAACATTAAGACAGCTTTTAGGGATTTTCTTTTTAATTTTTTTCCCTTTCCTTTTTCTTTTTTCCTGTTTGTTTGCTTTCCACCCTGGAATCATTTGTGTCTTTTGCAAAATAGAAGCTGCTTTTTATTAACATTACAAGATCTTATTGTTTCGACCTTCAAAAATATGAAAGAAAAGTCCTTTTAAAGAATCTTGTTACCAGTTACCACATAGAGTCAGTGGGAGGTTCAGTCGTTGCACTGGTAGAGTAGGATAAAACAGCACTGAGGGAGGACGTTAACTTGGGGCTTTTTGTATTCTGTACTGTGTATTATCTGTAGGTTAACATGTAAATGAAATCCTTACATTCATAGGAAGTGTGCACCTGTTGCCTCTCCAGTAGGGGTTCTTTGCAAAGGAATGTTTATTAGAAGATATTTTAACTCCTCTGTTCTCTGATCACTCTTGCTAACTGGAAAGTATCTGGATTTTCTGGTAGAGCCCAATACTTACTTCCTTGTCCTGATAAATAAATGAGATGCTGCAAGAACTACTGTTTTCCTTCTATTTCTGTAAAAAATTTGTTTCTCTTAAGTGAAAACAGCAAATGGCTACATGGTTTAAATTGCAACTGTGCCAAGATATCATTTCAAAACCTTCAAGACAAAAAATAAATTGTATAGTGGAAGAAAGCATAAAAAGCAAATAATGTAGTGAGACTATATTATGTTTTCTCACAAAATCAACAAATAAATTTTAAGCCTTTTCCTGCTCTTTTTCTTTCACTTTCTTTTGTAGTAGGCAGCTAGAGTGTTTAAGTCAAACAATAACTGGATTATGAAAGTCTGTCAGCTGCCTTTTTTTTTTCCCTTAACGAACACAATTTTTAGATTCCTGGCAGAGTCAAATAATTCCTACACTGAATGGGAAAGTTAACCCATGCAAATCAAACTGAAAAACAAACAAAAATATACAGTTTTGGAGTGCTGGAAGATGTCTGAATTGTTTTATACCCATATGTAAAGGAGTAAGATTTGTCATTTAAAAATACTGTAATTTAAAACTGTGTGTCTTACTCTACTTGGGCTGAGATAGAATAATATCATCAACTGGGTGGCTTATCAACAGATATTTATTTTTCATGTTTTAGAAGCTGGAAGTCCAAGATCAAGTTCAGTGTCTGCTGAGGGCTCACTCATTCCAAAGTGGTGTCTTCTAGTTGTATCCTCACATAACAGAAGCAACTAGTTAATTCTCTGGCATCTTATTTATTTTTTTTTAAAAATTCGTTTTTATTTCGATTCCATTACTGTTCATCTCTATAGTGAGCAATATGATTTTTCAACATATGCATCTAATACATGACATTAGAATCAGGGATATTACCGTATTTATTTTCATCAGAAACTTGACATTTTTTTTTCCTGTTAAATATTTCTTTCCTTTGCTCATTCACCCTCTAGCATCTACTTTTCTCTCTTACAGTCTCTGGCATCTACACGTACCTTCCCTGTGGCCATGTCTTCATAGAATTCAGACATTTGGTATATATTAAGTGAGCATATACAAGGTTATCTTTTACAGTTTGGCGTATTTTGCTTAACATTAAGTCCTCTAGATTCTTATAAGCAACTAATTTTATCATGAGTTCTTTACCTTCATGATCAAATTACCTCCAAAAGTACCCACCTCCTACTATCATCATCTATAGGGTTAAGATTTTGGCATATAAATTTGGGGAGGGGACAAAAAATTATATCATAGCAGTATATATACATTATAAATTGTACTTACTGTTTATTAAACAGTCAACAGTAACTTGTTGGTGCTTGCATTTCTTAGTATTTACATTCGCTTATAATCTATATCCTTGACAAACAATAATCTCTAAGACAGAGTACAATTTCTTGATTGTTTTTTATCTTCTTGCTTCTGTATGCAATATATTGACCAAAAAAAAAAAAAAAATCAGTTCATGAATAATGCTTTGGTCATCTGATACTTCTCGAATTAGTTAGGGCTCACATTTTACTCTAATGCTGACAGGAGGGGCAATGAACTGTGAGATAACTTTATAATTAGGTTCATTTTACTTTGTCAGTAACTAAACCTTTGAGACAGTAAAAGAATTATCTTGAACAGAATTATTTTCTATAAAAAGTGCCATAAGCAGTTTTATTATTTTTTGTCTATAAACAACACAGATTTTCAGTGTGTTCCTATAACTTGATTATATTAATTAAACTCCCTATATGGAAAAGATAAGGAAATTGTAGACAAAGAACACTGACCTACTTTTTGAAACAATAGTTTCTCAAATGTGGTCCCAGTAGATTTTATGAAGGTTACACAGAACTGGATAATGATTAAAAAAAATAATAAACAAAGGACGATGAAAACCACTTAAAGGTGGTACCATTGGGATTTAAAGCAAAGGAAGTAAATTAAACTGATAAAGTAATGAGCCCTTTACTGTGAGCATAATGATGAGAACTAGATCTAATGTTTTGTTCTGTTGTGTTTTTTTCTGTTGCAATTCAAAATTGCTATTCATTAATACATTAATATTGAGTTGAAGAGACAAATGAAAATAAATACTAAAATGAAGACAATAGACAAATATTTGTTCAATATTTCAATGTGAAAGACACTGCATTTAAAACTAGGAAGAATAAGAAGATGACTATTCTCTGATATCAAAAAAATCTTTCTTTACAATAAGAGTTCTTATTTAAACCCCAAAATGGCATTAGAAAGATGAAAACAGGTATGAACACACATATTTTTACTGATATTCCATAACTAGGTTAGTAGACAAGTGTGTCTTAATAAGTCAGTGTCTTCACTAAGGCTGGAAGCAGGTTCCAAATCTTTCTAATAATCTAGACAACTATATCATTTGAGAAGTATTAACATAGAAATAAATTTTTAAAATCATTCCTAGAAAAGACAACACCCAATTGTCTCATGTTTTCCAACCATATATAACTTGAATATGGGGAAGAGAATCTTATGCTTTTTTTTTTTTTAATGACTACAAATCTTGTACAGATTTTGAAGAATTATCTGCAGTGTTACAAGTTTCCGCAGAAATATCACGATAAAAAAAAAAAACAAAACAAAAACAAACAAACAAACAAAAAAAACAGTGTAATGCAGTGTTTGAGGACCTACCAAGTGTCAGATTCCGGGTTATATACCGGGGACATGCAGATAAAAGAAACACTATTTTCACTTTAGAGAAAGGTATGTTAACTTTAAAATAGAACATTTTTTTCTTTCCCCCTATTCCTTTTATTTCTCACCCTTCTCTTCCTCCTACATTCATTAAAATTCTGCTTAGTATTCCAATTTAAATTAAATATGTCAGTGGCACATCTGGAGTAATTCTTCCAGTATTTTAAATCATACTGTAAATCTGGAGATAATAAGTATTGTAAGCTAGTAATTCAATCCTTTGTTTGAACCTTGAATTTTACAAACAAAAATAATTTTTTGAAAGCTAATGAAAAATGCCTGCTAAGATTTTTGGTATAATGAGAAACTTCTTTCTCTGATCCAAACATAGATAACCCCAACAAAAGGTATTTATGAAGAATTTAAAGACATTACTATTAATAATAATAAACATAGATAATCACCATGGACTCGATAAAGAAGAAATCTGTAACCTGAAGTTGTGGTTATACAGAGAACTGAGGACTGGTTATATGGAAATTCGGAATGAAAGCCATAAGGACTGCCTTGGAATGAAAGCTGAGCATACCCTACAAATATGCCAGGCTCTGCATCAGATGTACAGAATCTGTACAGTAAACTGAGTTGGTGTTGGTCTTTAAGACTATGGACTAGGGCCAGATGGCTACTCCCACTCTCCTAAGCTTGAAACTGGAAAGAGTATTTCCTTATTTGTAAAAGAGGTGGGAGAGAGGTATACACAATTTGCTTAACAAGAGACAAGGTGTTTTGTTTGTTTGTTTGTTTGTTTCCTTATAAGTAGAATCATACTGCATGCATTTAGAAAAAATCTAAGAATCTACAACTTAGATAAGAGACAATATACAACCCATAGAACTGATCTTTCCAAGGGAAAAAAATATATATAAACGTTATATATACATAAATGTTATATATATGAATGTTTTATATATATTACATATTAATTTTATAACAAAATGAGCTCACAAAAACAAAAACATTCTGAATTGCAAGAGTGAGCCCAATGTCATAACTAATACAAGATTGATATGATTGACAATGGGTCTACGGGCAAGCAGTTGGCGTAATGGCTATGTCGCTGAACTCCCATATAGTGAACTGTAGTTTGAGTACCAGACCTGGTGGCTAAAACTCACGCTGGGTGCATGTGCGTGCATGCCTAAGATCCTGAGAGGAGAATGGAGGAGAAGGGATTGCGGCATGGCCATACGCCCTGTGGGGGTGACTTCTCGCATTCTGTTTCTGTCTCAGTCTTTCTGGCAAGTGCACATGCCCTATAGCGAAAACCTCTCAAAAAAAATAAATAAATAAATAAAAAGACAATGGGTCTAACAAATAGGCAAATTTATGTTTGAGTAAATTAGGTTAATAATGCATTTTGAAAAACAGCTCTTTAAAAAATGAAAAAGTAGTAGAAGATGCATAGTTTAGGCAGCGTGGGGAGATAATGTAGATAAATGCAGAATTATATAAAAATTTAAAAAAATAAAATAAAAATATGGCCATTGAAGCAACAAAAGGTAACACAATAACAAAATTAAATAATACAATAAAAAAGTTGAAAAGAACTGTGCATGGTTAAAGTCAGAATTAGCTCACTAGACAAAAGAATTTAAAATAATGTCTCAAAAAGCATCAGCTAAATTGTAGAGGAAAGAAAATATGAACTTTATGTACAATTTCAGAGATAGGGAGTTTAAAATAGAGGCTGCATCAAGGGAGTTCTCAAACCAAAGAACAGTGAATGGAGGTAGTTAAGTAACAGAAAATTATTTGGAATTAAGGAAAGACATAGATCCTCACTTAGAAAACTGGACGTAAACTGAGAGGTATTCTTAAGCTTAAATGAACAGTTGAAAAAAGATAGTGAACCCAGGAAACAGGGCTGGGGCAAAGGAGAAGCCATCAGAGTAAGAAGTAAAATTAGTCACAAGAGATGTTCAGGTTTCTTTTCTGACCAAAACAAATAGACAACATCTTTAAACTGCTAAACAAAAGTCATATGTACAATTCTATAACAAGTTGCATTTTCTTTTGTAAGAGTGAAATAAAAACATCATTGACACAAATTAAGAATTTTCACTGATTACAGACTTACTATTATTAAAAAATATATTCTAATAAAAAAGATGTCTGGAGGACCAGCCAGAAGTGTGGTGGCGAAAGGAGCTGGATTCCATACGGCCAACTTTAAGGTTCAAGTCCTGAACTCAGTGGTTTGAAATATACACTGGGCACCCAAAATCCTGAGAGGAGACTAGAGAAGGAATTTTAGCATGGACATCCACTTTGAGGGGTGAGTTCTCACTTTCTCTCCTTTTCTTTCTGTCTGTCTCTAGCTAGAAAGGAAAAAAGAAATCAAGCCTAGATTAAAAGTGGGAAAGAAAGGTACAATAATCAAAAGTGAGCACAGAAATTATTCAGTTTTATATATATATAGTTATGAAGTAATTATTAATTAAAAAATATCATGAAAATAAAATTCTAAAGCTCAAAAAGAGAAATGAAGAAGCTGTGATTGAGCAAGAAATATAGCTCTTTTTGAGAAAATCTAAAGTTAATAGATGTGTTAATGAAATGGCAATCGTTAAGACTAAAAGTAGAATGGAAACATTTCTAATAGCTTGTGAAATAATAAAAATAAAATTGTAGGTCAGTCTATCAAAAATCAGAAAACAAAATAAATAGCAACAAAAAGAAAGAGTAAGTTGCGGGGGAAAAGGGAAGAGAATAGAGAAAGAGCAAGAGAACAAATAGGCATCATATTTAGGGAACACAGAAATGGTTTATTACCTGAGGATAACATGAATAGTATTCTCAACTGGACTGGTCTGAGAAGTATTTCATGTTGAGTAAATTCTCCTTACAAGCCAAATGATATATAGTGATTGAATGTTTAAAAAATGAGAATTAATCATCTTCTGAAAAAATGATGAAAAGCTACTTGATGATATCTTTGTAATGTCTTTGTCTTGACTGAGATGCATGGTAATTGTGCTGGAAAAAGAAATGTAATATACTGTAAAGATATATGCGATTCAATATAATATAAAAAGATTATGATGATAATAAATTAAATTAAATTAAAAAAGAAAAGGAAAGAATAACTATACTCATTAGTAATCAAATTAAAATATAGAGACTAAACTCTGTAGTTTAAAATTAGACTCTCAGATTGAGTTTCTTTAAATTCAAGAATATGTGTTTCATAATTCATTATGAATTTAATATATAATAAATTAATTAGAAATGAAATCTCGCACTGAAAGCTAACAGTGCATGAATTTTTGTGGGACCAATAACCTAAGGGAGAAGACAGGAGTTGTCAAACTTTACTTTAGGTCTCCTACATCTTCATGAGTCTAGATTCTGGTGCTGTGTTTGGCTCAGGTTTAGAGTCAAGTATTGACAGGTTGCTGTTCATCTGGCCATTTCCTATCTTCTACTTGCTAAGGAAAATCAAGGCACTATAAATCGCTGTTAACTGCAGAGGACTCTTTTCTTTTTCTTTTGTTAAGGGTTGTCTATGTCAAATCTCTAGTCCCCTGAGATTATTTACTACTTATATGGATTTGCACCTATTTATGTAAAAAGCAAAATTTTGAGTAAATATAACAAGGGGCATTATGAAAATTTTTTTGTATATCAAAAGCTAAAAAATTGGCCCAAACACAGTGGCATAGGTGATAGCATGTTGTGCTGTGATGCTGGAACTATATGGAAAGGTCAGAATTTCAAATCCTGCGTCAACATGAACTCACTTGGCACACCCATGATCCTGGCTGATTGAGTGGGGGGATAAAATGTGACAAGGCCTTGTTGGGGGTCCTGGTTCCTATCTCTCTCTCTCTCATATGGAATATATATATATAATTTTAAGAAAAGAAAAATTCTATGGGACCAGCTGATGGTGTAATAGTTACGTTGCTGGATTTCCACATGGTTGACCATCGTTTGAGTCCTGGACCCAGAGGCTTGAAACTCATGATGGACACATGTGTATATATGTCATAGATCTTGAGAGGAGAATTGACAAGAAGGGAATGTGGTATGGCCATCCCCTCTGGGGGGTGATTTCTTGCTTTCTGTCTCTCTGTATGCCTCTGTCTGTCCTGTAAGTGCATGCATCCTATAGCAAAAATCTCTCTCAAACAAACAAGTGTTCAGGCTGAAATGGCAAACCTAGTGCTTTTTAATCAAACTAGTATCATTAATGAGATTAAAATGTGTCTTAAAATAGGAGACTAATCCAGATTAATTGCAGAAGGCAAGAGACTATGGCCACACTTATTTATGAAAAGATAATGAAAAAATACACTGGGGCTGCCTTTTCTTGGGGCTATGAGTGTTGTGAAATAATAAAAATAAAATTGCAGTCTATCAAAAATCAGAAAACAAAATAAATAGCAACAAAAAGAAAGAGTAAGTTGCGGGGGAAAAGGGAAGAGAATAGAGAAAGAGCAAGAGAACAAATAGGCATCATATTTAGGGAACACAGAAATGGTTTATTACCTGAGGATAACATGAATAGTATTCTCAACTGGACTGGTCTGAGAAGTATTTCATGTTGAGTAAATTCTCCTTACAAGCCAAATGATATATAGTGATTGAATGTTTAAAAAATGAGAATTAATCATCTTCTGAAAAAATGATGAAAAGCTACTTGATGATATCTTTGTAATGTCTTTGTCTTGACTGAGATGCATGGTAATTGTGCTGGAAAAAGAAATGTAATATACTGTAAAGATATATGCGATTCAATATAATATAAAAAGATTATGATGATAATAAATTAAATTAAATTAAAAAAGAAAAGGAAAGAATAACTATACTCATTAGTAATCAAATTAAAATATAGAGACTAAACTCTGTAGTTTAAAATTAGACTCTCAGATTGAGTTTCTTTAAATTCAAGAATATGTGTTTCATAATTCATTATGAATTTAATATATAATAAATTAATTAGAAATGAAATCTCGCACTGAAAGCTAACAGTGCATGAATTTTTGTGGGACCAATAACCTAAGGGAGAAGACAGGAGTTGTCAAACTTTACTTTAGGTCTCCTACATCTTCATGAGTCTAGATTCTGGTGCTGTGTTTGGCTCAGGTTTAGAGTCAAGTATTGACAGGTTGCTGTTCATCTGGCCATTTCCTATCTTCTACTTGCTAAGGAAAATCAAGGCACTATAAATCGCTGTTAACTGCAGAGGACTCTTTTCTTTTTCTTTTGTTAAGGGTTGTCTATGTCAAATCTCTAGTCCCCTGAGATTATTTACTACTTATATGGATTTGCACCTATTTATGTAAAAAGCAAAATTTTGAGTAAATATAACAAGGGGCATTATGAAAATTTTTTTGTATATCAAAAGCTAAAAAATTGGCCCAAACACAGTGGCATAGGTGATAGCATGTTGTGCTGTGATGCTGGAACTATATGGAAAGGTCAGAATTTCAAATCCTGCGTCAACATGAACTCACTTGGCACACCCATGATCCTGGCTGATTGAGTGGGGGGATAAAATGTGACAAGGCCTTGTTGGGGGTCCTGGTTCCTATCTCTCTCTCTCTCATATGGAATATATATATATAATTTTAAGAAAAGAAAAATTCTATGGGACCAGCTGATGGTGTAATAGTTACGTTGCTGGATTTCCACATGGTTGACCATCGTTTGAGTCCTGGACCCAGAGGCTTGAAACTCATGATGGACACATGTGTATATATGTCATAGATCTTGAGAGGAGAATTGACAAGAAGGGAATGTGGTATGGCCATCCCCTCTGGGGGGTGATTTCTTGCTTTCTGTCTCTCTGTATGCCTCTGTCTGTCCTGTAAGTGCATGCATCCTATAGCAAAAATCTCTCTCAAACAAACAAGTGTTCAGGCTGAAATGGCAAACCTAGTGCTTTTTAATCAAACTAGTATCATTAATGAGATTAAAATGTGTCTTAAAATAGGAGACTAATCCAGATTAATTGCAGAAGGCAAGAGACTATGGCCACACTTATTTATGAAAAGATAATGAAAAAATACACTGGGGCTGCCTTTTCTTGGGGCTATGAGTATATCAACCCAGGGAAGGATAACACAGACAGAACCTTGAGACCAGGAACTGAGCCCGGATACTCTATATCACTGTAGATGCAAAAAGTCAGAGATCCCCAGGGACATGGTGTAGTCAGGCAAAGCTATGCTTAGTAGTTGATGTGACAACAGGGACTGCAAACCATGAAACTGTAGCGAATCAGAAAGAGGTTTTAGGGAGTGCTGGTAATAAAGGTTGAGTAGAATGAAATGAATTAGATGAGGGCTCAAAGAAATGAAAATCCTTTTGGAATGGGTACCAGCAGAAAACCATTGAAGGCTCAGTAGTCACTCAGGTTCGCTAGGAGAGTGGAATGCTTGGTCATTTATGTAGCTGCACCGTGTATTTGTTTCCATGGTTCTTGATTACAGAGTAATCTTGTTATTGTCTTGTTCTATCGTGATTGCAAAGAGAACACGTCTGATGTTGATAGTCTGTAAAAACGTTTATTTTCCGCAAGGGAATATAACAGCCTCACTGATGGGAACTAG
Organism: Tupaia belangeri chinensis; assembly: GCF_000334495.1. Taxonomy (NCBI): domain Eukaryota; kingdom Metazoa; phylum Chordata; class Mammalia; order Scandentia; family Tupaiidae; genus Tupaia; species Tupaia belangeri. Next base: position 70,708 of record NW_006159463.1, read on the forward strand.
ACTAGATATAAGATGCCAGCTGTCACAACTGTGTTTTTTTTTTTTTTTTCCAGTATCACTACAGGGCAACACTGATATGCCATGACCTATTTCTCCATGGGTACTAGGGAGGATTTACGGCTAGCAATTGCTGAGTCACAGATTAGAGAGGATGTACAAAAGTAGGGGTGGGGGAAATACATCTTGTAATCAAATGTATGGAAAAATTGATGAGAGAATTCTATAATACAGAAAAGAAACTAATTAATAATAATATAAAGTGTGCACACACACCTGGCATGTATTTTCTTTGTATTCTTTCGTTTTTATTTTTTGGAGAGGTTTTTGCTATAGGGTGTGTGTGTTCGCCGAAAGACAGAGAGAGACAGAGAGACAGAAAGCAAGAGATCCCCCCCCCCCCCCGGGTGGGATGGTCACACCACAATCCCTTCTCCTCCATTTTCCTCTCGGGATCTTGGGCACTCATACACATGCACCCAGTAAGTTTAAGCCATCGTATCTGGGACACGAACCACAGTCAACTACGTGAGTCCTGTGACATAACCACTGTACCATCTGCTGGTCCCAAGAATAATTTTTTTAATCAGGATTTTTATAAAGGTGTTGAAATGTAGATTACCTTACATGAATTTTCTTTTTTTTAAAGAATTATTTTATTTAACTTAATTTTATTTATTTACTTATTTTAATTTGACCAAATAGAGATATAGAGAGAGAGAAGGCGAGAAAGCAAGCTGCCAGGTCTGAACTTGAACTCCAGTCAGCCATGTGGGAGTCTAGCACCTTTAACCACCACACTACCTGCTGGACCTATGAAATGATGTTTCTAATTATGAAAGTATTCCAGGAGCATATAAAAAGATTTGCACAAAAACATATCAGATCAATTTAATAGAACAAAATGGTGAAATTTCCACTCCTGGTGACAATGGACAAGGATTGACTATGTAGTAGACAGTCTCTAGACTAAATTAAATAGGCAAGAACAAAATAAGGTTGTACCTGATTCATCAACATCCCTGGTAATGTCAAATATTTTCATTTGTGTTTACTTTCAAACACCAAAATAATAAATGCCTGCATTTGGAATTTATACAGACATTGTTCTATGATTATATTTAAATGACTTTTCTAAAAAGCCTTCTAAATCTCCCCAGGCTTCTCAGATGAAATAATTAATATAGGCAAATTAAATATTCACCTTCCTTTTTAAAGTTCTTGTTCCAGTATCACCTGGAAAGTGGAGTAAACATAAAATGAGTTCTAATGAGCTTTTGTTTTCCTTAAGGCCAGTGTGAAGAAGTGCAGTTTTCTCAAAAATCAAAGGTAAAATGTATTTCCTCAATTTTAAGCAACTAAAGATTTTTTTTAAATAAAAAAAAAATCTAGAAATGTGTGTTTTATAGATACATTTTAATATTTCACTAAGCTCATCTATATTTCTTCAGTGACAGGATATTTATTTCAGGGCTCAGTATATTTTCCAAAGAATAAGTAGAGTTTAATGAAATTCTAATCACACACAAAAAGGTCGTATGTAGAAGTGGAAAAAGTCAAATGGCCATCTATTTGTTCCCTCCTCTTAATATACTGTATTTTGGAGTAACTTGCAAAATATTTTTAAACTATTTAATAATTTATCATTTAAATTTTAAGAGGCAAGAAATTAACTCAAAGCTACAGAGATTTATACTAAGAATATCTGCAAAAATAACTACCATATAGAATTCTGATAACTGATCAAATCAAGACTGGCATCCTAAATAAGAGATTATTTTTCCCTTCTATTTATTCTCCTGCAAGAAATTATAGCATTTTATTCTTAAAAGAAAAGATAGAAGGGGCAGCCCATGGCCTGAAGTTTGGAGGAGCTGGAGTCCACATAGCTAAGAGTACAGGTAGAGTCCTGGATCCAGGAGATAGACTGTCTCAAAATCCTGAGGAGAGGGAGAGATGGAGGAAAAGGGATGGTAGCATGACTATTCATAGGGGGGTGATTTCTCCCTCTCCCTCTCTCTTTCTCTCTCTCTGGCGAGTATATGTCACCTTGGACAACATTTAGAAAGAAAAGAGAGAACAGTAGATGGTGTAATTGTTGTTGCTAGGCTCCCATGTAGTCTACTGTGGTTTGAGTCCTGTACCAGGCAGCTTAAAACTCATGCCAGGCACATGTGTGTGCATGCCCAAAATCCAGAGAGAAGAATGAAGAAGGGACTGTGGTGTTGCCATCCCACTGAGGGGTGATTTCTTTCTTTTTATCTCTGTCTCTCTGGCAAATGCAAGTACATGTGCCCTATAACAAAAATCTCTCTCTCTAAAAATAAATAAATAAAAATAATAATAATATGGAGTCAGCAGGTGGTGTAGGGTTAAGGTAATTGATTCCCACATGACTGACAAGATTTGAGGCTTGGACCAGTATCTTGAAAATAACTCTGGGTGCATGTGTGTGAGAGCCCAAAATCCTGAGCAGGGAATGGAGAAGAGATTGCAATGTGGCCATCCCCCCAGAGGGTAATTTCTCACTTTCTCTCTGGTTCCCTCAGGGCAACACTCACACCCTACAACAAAAACAAAATCAAAAACAGAAATGACAACAAAAAAATCTGTGGAAACTAAATGTTTCCATTTACTATGGTATCGTAGAAGTATAGAAGAGAAAAAAATGGTAAATGAATGTGTTTGGTGTGTGTTTGTGTCTGAGTTTATTGCTCTGTGGTGCACGTGTATAAGTGAACAATATTACACTTAGTGCCTAAAATTCAGATCATTTTCTTCCTGAATAACGTCCTCTGATGTCTTAAGATTTTTTACTTTACAAAATGTGCAATTATAAATTCTTCCTCTACCTGTTTGAAATGTAAATCTACTCCCAACCTCTTACCAGTTTTACAATCCACGAATGTCTTTGTCATCAACTTGTGGGCCACTCCAGAACAAGAAAGTTGGTTGCCTTATCTTGTAGTCTCTTTGGGAAGTTAAGAGTCTAACTTCTATAAGCCAATTAGCAAACAACATAGATAATTACATTGACCAACCTTCCCATAACATCATCCAGTACTTTCCCACTATTTCACCCAAGTGCTTCAAAACTTCACCGCTGTTTACATCAGTGGAGTTAAATTCATTTTCTCTCTCCTTTTCATAACAGTTTTGGCCTCTATTTGCAATAGCCTTGAATGAAGTCTTCCTTGCCTGTTTGATTCTTTCTGGTACAAAGTGTTTTTTTGACACAACATGTAATTAGTTCACCTCATTTGAAAAAGGAAAAAAGCATGATAAAAACATGTATGCATGTACTCCCTCTTCCCCATCCAAATTACATGAATGGACAATATTTTATTTGGCTACTGATTTGGAAATATTGTAATTTCACTTTTTTTTTTTTTTTTTGTGGACTATAAAAATTAGACCAGGTCACAACTTACCTCCTATTTTCCTTAGCATTTTATACAAAATAAAGATATGGTCACTATTACAAAATTGATATACACGTGACATAAAAGTATTTTAAAGATGACATAAAGAATCATGGCATTAATAATTGGTCCCAAGTGCTAACTTTACTATGAAAAGTTTTCTTTTATATTTTCTGAATTAGTGCTAAAAATCTTTTAATATTTTTTAATTGACAACATTTGTACATATTATGAGGTATGGTGTTAGTTGATGATTTGGGAATATTGTTATTTCCCTTTTTTTTTTTTTTTTTTTAGGTGCACTAAAGCAATAGACCAGGTCACAACTTACCTCCTATTTTCCTTAGCATTTTATACAAAATAAAGATATGGTCACTATTACAAAATTGATATACACGTGACATAAAAGTATTTTAAAGATGACATAAAGAATCATGGCATTAATAATTGGTCCCAAGTGCTAACTTTACTATGAAAAGTTTTCTTTTATATTTTCTGAATTAGTGCTAAAAATCTTTTAATATTTTTTAATTGACAACATTTGTACATATTATGAGGTATGGTGTGATTTTTTAGTATATGAATATAATATAACATGATCACATCAGGGCCAATAGCCTATTTATTATCTCAATAATTTATCATTACTATGTGTTGGGAGCATTCAAAATCCTCTCTTTTAATTATTTTGCTATATCAGTAACTTATCATTAACTATAGTTTCACACCAGGCTATGGAACCCTAGATTTATTCCTTTTTGATAATTTTAATTTTATATCTATTAACAAATATCTCCCTAGCCCACTTCTCCCTCTGCCCTTTCCAGAGTCTACTAATCATTATACTCTGTCCTTCCCTAAGGACAGCATTTTTATTTAAATGCATGAAAGAGAACTTGTGATTTTTCTCTTTTTCTGCCTGACTTCACTACATAGTAGTCTTTAAAACATTCATGTGAAATGTGTTATGAAAAACAAAAATGAAAACAAGTTCACATGGATTTCAAAAATGTTTTGGACCCAAAATAATTTAACTTTAATTGCAATATTTTGTAATCTTTTTGAATCTTCTTATATTTTGCTTCACTTAATTATGAGCTAGCCTCTCCCTATTACTTCAAATGAAGTATTTTATTCTTTTTAATGGCTGAGTAGTATTCCATAGAATATTTATACCACACTTTCTTTTCATTCAACTGTTGATGAACAATTAGGTTGATTACACATCCTCGCTATTGTAAATTGTGCTACAATAAACATGGGAGTGAGTGCAACCATCTTTAAAATGCTCTGTAACATCTTTTCTGCATCCATAACAGCAACATTATGTTAGAAGAAAATATAATTTTCTGGGACCAGCAGTTAGCATAATGGCTATGTTGCTAGACTCCCACGTAGTTGACCGCGGTGCACGACCCGGACCCAGTGGCTTAAAAAAACTCATGCCAGGTGCTTGTGCGTGCGTGCCCAAGGTCCCGAGAGGAGAATGGAGGAGAAGGGATTGCGGCATGGCCATCCACCCTGGGGGGGTGATTTCTTGCTTTCTGTCTCTCTGTCTCTCTCAGTCTGTCTGGCGAGCGCACGCACTCTATAGCAAAAACCTCTCCAAAAAAGAAAAAGAAAATATAATTTTCTATTTGTAAATGGATGAACAGAAGTTAGTCAAAATGAAATTATACACAAGTATCGACTTCTCTGTGTGCTCAGGTTCTAAAGACAATTTTATTATGTGTTTACATGTCTGTTCAAAGAGGTTTAACTTAGCAGCTCTGTGTGGGTTAGACACATCTCGGAGACACAAACAAACACCTCTTTGAACTGAACGTAGGATTGTGATCATTACACTGAGAGGATTTCACTGAATTCTTACCTGGCTCACACTTAACAGTCATTAAGGTGGCAAGTTTGTATGTCATCTCCTCCATATGGAAATTTTTGTAGAGATATGACATATTTATAAAAATAAAATGAACTAATATGTAAAATAAAAAAGTTATTGCTTGTAGAAATTGTGTTCTCCAAGTTCTGTCTAAACACGTTTTACTATTCACAAGCCATTCCTCATTATTCCTCTTCATGTAGTACTAGAGACATTCATGAATTATCAAATGCAATGAACTTAAGCATACAGCTCAGAGTGATGTTGAGTATTTTCTATTCTTCTGTACATATTACATAATCTGCATAGAAATATCAAAAAGCCTGAAGTCATTTTACGTTTTCTTTGAGTTAGGCCTGGCACCCGAGTGTGGCTTCCAGTGATAAGCTGACCCTGCTGGAGTCCATCAAGCCTGGGCAGTAAAACCACTGAAGATTTAAACATCAAGTCAGAGAGATGACAAGCAAGCTATAACTGCCCTGCATGCTAATTATCTATGTGCACTTTGGTTGTTGTTCTACTCTAAGTAGATTGGTAGGGAGGCACTTTCTGTCTTACTGAAGTAGATAATTTTACAATTGAAATATAAAGCACATGGTCAACTCTCATTGAATGGCAAAAGATTATGAAATAAAAAGATTCCACCATTAACAAAAGTGCAAAATACATAAATATCTTTTGTCTAAATGTCTTATCTTCATGATTCCCTTAATTCTTTCTTTTCATCAAACCTGTTCTTTCCCAATTCTAAAATCACAAGCCCTTGACTCCAATTTTCACAGTTAATTGCCATCTGAATTTACTTGTACTGTAGTGATAGTTCAGTTCAGAACAGATTAAAAAAAAAAAAACATGTCAATCACATTTTCCTTGCCATTATCAATCCCTCCCTTCGATTATTAGATTAGGATACTGATTGTGAAAATATTCAGACATGAAGACCATTGATCACAAGATTTTGGAGTCGAGTGAATGAACTCAGGTGACCTTTCAATTTTCTGATGACCAATCTTTGAAATCCCCGAAAATCATATAGTAACTATATCCTTCCCTAGTCCAGGTACTCTCAGCTTACAGTAAGATTAAATAAGAAATCATAAATGTGACGCACCGTGCAAATAGAAGGCAGCATTATCGGTGCAGTTTTCATGAAGTTGACACTTGATTAAACTGGCACCTGCTGGGCAGCTGTACTGTAAACTTACTCATTATTATTATTATTTTAATTTGGAAGTATTTTCTGAAAAGATTTAAAATTTTACATAATTCATTTTATTTACATAAGTGCGGACTTAAGAATTGTACAATATTATTCCATGATTGCACTCTGTTAACAGTATTAACTGTTTGATATCTTCTTAATTCAATATTTGGGTGGCACATGCACTAGTCCCTTGGTCCTCTAGAAATGACTTTGACAATTTTCTTATTTTTTGGCACAAAAAGATGCTTTATGATTATCTTTTATTTTCCATTCTCTTTCCTGGAATCCCTCCTTTCTCAAAGGAGTTATGGCTCCTTCCAGATGAAAATAGAATTTAGAAAACATGATTATGTTGGTTAAAGGGGTGACACTTTTTTTTTTTTTGAGCGGTTTTCACTATAGGGCGCATGAGCTTGCCAGAAAGACAGAGAGAGACAGAGAGACAGAAAGCAAGTAGTCACCCCCCACCCCCAGGGAGGATAGCCATGCCACAATCCCTTCTCCTCCATTGTCTCTGGGTTTGGGCATGCACGCACACATGCCCGGTGTGAGTTTAAGCCACTGGGTCCAGGACTCAAACTGTGGTCTACTACATGGGAGTTCAGCGACATAGCCATTACACTGACTGCTGGTCCCCAGGGATGGCACTTATACCAGGACCTTTTGTGGTGTAGATATATCCATCTGTGTGTTTGTGGGTGTGCATGAATGCCCATATCTACCCTTTCATATTTTTAATTTAACTAATATAAATATTATTCTTATTGTCCATAATTGGACATAGTTGGTTTATTTAATGTCTTCATATATACATGTCATCCTTGTCTTGCTTGAAAAGCATGCCTTTTCCAGGTTCTCCTTTTTTTCTGAAAGGAAAAAGAAGAAAAAGAAAGGGAGAGAAAAAAAAGAAGAAATTAAAAAAAGAAGAAATAAAAAAAAAAAAAAAGGGGGAAGCACTGGTTAAAGAGCTGGATTCCCAGGTGATCAATCGTGGTTCAAGTCCTAGAAGTGGTGCTGCCTGCATGTGCCTGCATGCCTAAATTCCTGAGAAGAGACTGGAGGAGAAGGAATTGTAGCATGACCATTCACCTGCAGTGTGATTCTCATTTTCTGTCTCTCTGTCTCTCAAAAGATTCATTCTTTTTTTTTTTTTTTGGAGAGATTTTCACTGTAGGGCGCATGCGCTCGCCAGACAGACAGAGAGAGACATAGAGACAGAAAGCGAGAAATCATCCCCCAGGGAGGATGGTCACGCCGCAATCCCTTCTCCTCCATTCTCCTCTCGGGATCTTGGGCACACACGCACACGCGCCCGGCGTGAGTTTTAAGCCACCGGGTCCGGGACACGAACCGCGGTCGACTACGTGGGAGTCCAGCGACATAGCCATTACGCTAACTGCTGGTTCCCAAAAGATTCATTCTTTTGAAATTATTATTTTTTTTTAATTTTGACTTGGACTTTCCAGCTTGTTTTCTCTTTAAAACTCCTGAAATCTATTCCTCCATCCCAGTCCAAACAATTTCTCATTCTCTTTTTACAGTCATTAGATGGACGGTAGAGGGTTAGCAGCACAGACCTGGGTTGTACAGTACTTGCAAGTCCAGAGAAAGTCTTTGGAAAGGGGTCCTGAGAGATAATCCTTAAGAACTTGGATCACCCAGTTTATCTCACCAGAATGATTTATGGTAAATGCCTATTTTGACGTGGTGGTAGGGAGACAGAGTTGGAGTCTTGGTAACTGAGGACAATCAAATGGGAGTTGCATCCTTACATGACTAAAGGCTCTGGTGATCTTCCCTAGCTAGTAGTAGCTGGCATGTGTTGTTACACATCACTGCTGTGAGCAATGTGTGCATCCCTGTGTGACTCCTCTAGGGAATGGAGCCCTGGATGTTTGCCCCTGGTTACTTCTGCACTTAGTCCAATTAGTCTTTCCTTTGTCTATCTCACTCAATGTCATAGACTCTATATATGAATATAATAGCTTTTCTGAGACTCATGACTCTTCCTCACAAATTGTTGCATCTATGTTTGATGTTAGGGATCTACAACACATCAGGAATCTCCATATTTTAAAATCATGTGTTCTGTTACCAGTTATTATAATTCTTTTAAGCAATATTTGATACTTGTAACTCTGTATAGGTATAATTCCTAGATTGACTTTTCATGTATCCTTCCTACTATTACACCATGCATTTCTTTTTTGTTTCAGAACTATTTAATTGAATTAATTTATTATTATTCAATTTGACCAGAGTGAGTCAGAGAGAGAAAGAGGGAAAGTGAGAACTTAAACCGCCAGGTGTGGAATTTGAACCGTAGTTGGCCATCTTGGTCCAGAACCTTAAGTACCATGCCATCTGTTGTACCTCTATGTACTTTTTAATGAAGAAATTCTCCTGAAGATAATATTAAGCTTTTTATCATAGTAAATGTGTACAACATTTATAACATATTATTTAGTTTTATAGTAACTTGTGTGTCTATATTTATGCTTTTTTAAAATATATTGCCAAAGGGCATCACATTCTAGAGAGAGAGAAAAATAGAAACAGAAAGAGAAAGCACACCTGAATAGGATATGATCATGCTACATTTCTTTTCCTAATTCCTCTTCCTGTAAGGATTTTGAGCATGCACAAACACTCCCCAGCATATTTTTCAAGCTATCAGGGTTGGTATTCAGATTACTATTGACCATAAGGGACCCAGCTCCCTTAATCCACTATGCTATTAACTGGCCCATATATTTATACCTTCCTATGTAGATATTTGCATTCTGCTTCCAGTTCTCAATTCTTGGAACTTTAGGATTATACCTCATTTTTTTTTGAGGTTTTTGAAGTTTTTACTATAGGATGTGCTTGCCAGAAAGATACAGAGACAGAAAGTGAGAAATCATCCCCCCAGGTGGGATGCACACACCATAATCCTTTCTCCTCCAATCTCCTCTGAGGATCTTGGACACACATGCATACATGCCCGGTGTGAGTTTAAGCCACCAGATCAGGCACTCAAACTAAAGTCTACTACTACATGGGAGTCTAGCAACATAGCCATTACACCAACTGCTGGTTTCCTACAGGTTTATACTTCTAAACACTCCTGGCCTTTTCATCGTATATGTTCTCTAGGTGCTTTTTACTCAAACATTCTCCAGAACCTTAAGCACCATACCACCTGCTTGTCCCTCTATGCACTTTTTAATGTCTCCTAGTTTAATTGTATCCTAGTTTCTTTTCTGAATAAAAAAAACTGTTATTTTTCTCTATAGTTTGTATGTCCAACACAGATGTTTTAAGTATATCAAATTTCCTGTGTTCAAAGGAAAAAATAAAAATTAAAAATGTATATACATGCTTTGAAAAACCATAGTGTACTCTCCAAAGATGTACAATGATTATTTATGAAGCAGAAATCATAATTCAAAACAATAACAGAAGAATTTGCCCCTGATTCTCCACATAAATGTTCTTTCATGTTTGATGGATTTTTAAAAAGTTTATTCATTTGTTTCCTTTATGGGGGCATATATGAGAGATACAGAGAGAAAGGACCGTCAAAATGGTCTTGATGCTGCAATAGACCTCAAGCCTCAGCCAGCTTCAGATCATGGGTGCCCTTATGCCTGACACACTCAGGGAGGTCCTGGGATGTGAACTCTGAACCTTGTCATGTGGATCAACCTTCCAAATCATTGCACTTTACAGCTACACCACACTCAAATCACGTTTTCTTTCATTATACTAACATCATATATGACCTTACTAAAATTAATGCTGATGGAGTCACATTACAAAAGTGCTATACCAAGAACTGGTGTTTGTTTTAACAACTATTTTAAATAGTATAATTTGAAAGAACGCAAATAGAAAATTACATGGCACTTTTCCTCTCTCTGTGTCACTCTTTCTCTCTCTCTCTCTGGTGAGCACCCATGCCCTATGGCAAAGATCTTTAAAAAAATTAACATGTCATGCATAAAAGATGTCTGCATGTAAACATTGAGGAAATTTGTGACAAAAAATTGGCTTAAGTATTAATTTCCAATGATATAACACATAATTTGGCTAAATTATATAACAAATACACTTAGCAATATATATTTTATTACAGTGTGATAAATGCACATATATTTCTAACATAGAGAGTCTTCTGGCATATGTACAATTTGAATATAATGGTGACATGAAGGGAAGATTTCTGTTTTTAGCTTAATTGCTGACAAACATTATTACTGAACCAAACTATGAGATTTTACGTTGTCAACATATGTAATTGGGAGTTAAACATTTGTTTTGAAATAGAATCTGATGACACAGCTACAATTACAGGGAAACATAATAGAATAGTTATCCACATAAAGGAGCCTATGCTAGAATATAAATCAACACATTGCTTCCTTCATTGAGCAAGTATATCTTCGGAAAAAATGTCAGCTGAAATAAACAGTGTGCTTAGTGGCATAGTAAAATTATTGATGGTTAAAAATGTGATATTTTACAAATAGCATATTATTACATATGGTTCTCTATTTTTATGATTATATAAAAATTTATCATAAATAACTGATAATATACTAAGTTAAAATGGTTATCATGGGAAAATTTTGCCAATAATGTTAAACTATAGAATAAACAGTGTGTCTATAATATTAATCACAACTTGGTCCCAATTTTAAAAGATGCTCATTGTACAGGAAAACTTACTTAATTTCTTATACTTTAAAAGAGTCACCCTTATATTTCCATCCAAGAGAAAGGCAACATGTTTTTCACTGGCAAATAAGGAAGCATAAAATTACTACAGTATGTTTTTTCTATTATTATTATTTTTACATTCAATTGCTATACATCATTTAGGCTTACTAGTTATTCTCAAGTTTTGTAAATAAAATTCCCTTTTTGTTGGAATTTTACTTCAATAAAATATATCAATGCCTGGATTGAGAGTTAGGGAAAGGCAACATGTTTTTCACTGGCAAATAAGGAAGCATAAAATTACTACAGTATGTTTTTTCTATTATTATTATTTTTACATTCAATTGCTATACATCATTTAGGCTTACTAGTTATTCTCAAGTTTTGTAAATAAAATTCCCTTTTTGTTGGAATTTTACTTCAATAAAATATATCAATGCCTGGATTGAGAGTTAGGGAAAAAAAAGAATAATTAGAATATCTAAATATAGCATAATTTTAACTTAGATTTATAAAATAAAACAGGAGATCAATGAAGGATTGAAAAAATTTTAAATGGCATTCTTGTATTTTGGGATATATGTATATATATATATATATAAAAATTCATCATGACTTTTTCAATGACCCAATTTTATATATATACATACACACACACATAAAACTTACATATTACTAAGTATAATATATAACTATACTAATATGTATCACTACATATTATATTATTGCTATATGTAATGCACTACTATATGTAGATTGTAGCTTATATATAAATCTTTCACTCTCAGTGAATTTTCTTTTTAAAAATTTTGTCTTCCATTTCCATCAAAGTACATTTTTTTTCTTTTTTTTTTTTTTATTTTCTACATTAATTCACTATACACCATCACAACACACCAATGAATTTTCCATCCAAAATACACTGTGCATTGGTTCAATCAAGCACATCAACATACATGTTCTCAGCAAATAATTTTCCAATTCTTACATCCTGCATACCTTGCCCTTTGTCTTGCTCCCCCACCCTTTGCTATGTCCCATCTTCCTCCTCCATTGTCCCTGGCATCCATGGTTGCCCTCCATGCCTTCCAGCCCCCCATTCAATTGTTCTGCCAATGAACTTAATTAGTCTAAATATATCCAATAGCTAGCACAGCTGACACATACCTATACATGTACCCAAATCTGACCCTAGGCATAAACCCCAGTGAGTAGAATGAACATACTATAAAGTAGTACCCAGCTGTGCCCATACAGCTCGCTGCAGTCATCAAATGTGCATTTTTTTACTTTTTTTTTTTATTATTATATTATATTACCTAACACTCATTCCCTGAGCATCATCACAACACACTAAATGTAGTTTCCCATCTAGGATAAACTGCATAGTGTCTTAATCAAGCATGTTATCACCAATAATATTCCATTTCTACTTTCATACATATGTATACATATATATAT